>NC_052047.1:162774270-162900558 GCF_903992535.2 Arvicola amphibius | reverse complement strand
GTTCAGACCGGATCAAACCGGTTCCAACCGGTTCAAACCGGTTCCGACCGGATCAAACCGGCTCCGACCGGCTCAAACCGGATCAAACCGGTTCAAACCGGATCCAACCGGTTCAAACCGGATCAAACCGGTTCCAACCGGTTCAAACCGGATCAAACCGGTTCCGACCGGTTCTGACCGGTTCAAACCGGTTGAAACCGGTTCTGACCGGTTCAAACCGGTTGAAACCGGTTCAGACCGGATCAAACCGGTTCAAACCGGTTCAAACCGGATCAAACCGGTTCCAACCGGTTCAAACCGGATCAAACCGTTTCCAACCGGTTCAAACCGGATCAAACCGGTTCCAACCGATTCAAACCGGATCAAACCGGTTCCGACCGGTTCTGACCGGTTCAAACCGGATCAAACCGGTTCCGACCGGTTCAAACCGGTTTTAACCGGTTCAAACTGGATCAAACCGGTTCCAACCGGTTCAAACCGGATCAAACCGGTTCCGACCGGTTCTGACCGGTTCAAACCGGATCAAACCGGTTCCGACCGGTTCTGACCGGTTCAAACCGGTTGAAACCGGTTCCAACCGGTTCATACCGGTTCAAACCGGTTCAAACCGGATCAAACCGGTTCCAACCGGTTCAAACCGGATCAAACCGGTTCCGACCGGTTCTGACCGGTTCAAACCGGTTCAAACCGGTTCTGACCGGTTCAAACCGGTTGAAACCGGTTCAAACCGGATCAAACCGGTTCCAACCGGTTCAAACCGGATCAAACCGGTTGAAACCGCTTCAGACCGGTTCCAACCGGTTCAAACCGGATCAAACCGCTTCTGACCAGTTCAAACCGGATCAAACCGGTTCCGACCGGTTCTGACCGGATCAAACCGGTTGAAACCGGTTCTGACCGGTTCAAACCGGTTCAGACCGGATCAAACCGGTTCCAACCGGTTCAAACCGGATCAAACAGGTTCCGACCGGTTTCAACCGGTTCAAACCGGTTCCGACCGGTTCTGACCGGTTCAAACCGGTTGAAACCGGTTCTGACCGGTTCAAACCGGTTGAAACCGGTTCAGACCGGATCAAACCGGTTCCAACCGGTTCAAACCTGATCAAACCGGTTCCGACCGGTTTCAACCGGTTCAAACCGGATCAAACCGGTTCTGACCAGTTCAAACCGGATCAAACCGGTTTCAACCGGTTCAAACCGGATCAAACCGGTTCCGACCGGTTCTGACCGGTTCAAACCGGTTGAAACCGGTTCTGACCGGTTCAAACCGGTTGAAACCGGTTCAGACCGGATCAAACCGGTTCCAACCGGTTCAAACCGGATCAAACCGGTTCCGACCGGTTTCAACCGGTTCAAACCGGCTCAAACCGGTTCCGACCGGTTCTGACCGGTCGAAACCGGTTTCAACCGGTTCAAACCGGATCAAACCGGTTCTGACCGGTTTCAACCGGTTCAAACCGGATCAAACCGGTTTTGACCAGTTCAAAACGGATCAAACCGGTTCCGACCGGTTTCAAACCGGTTTCACAACCGGATCAAACCGGTTCCGACCGGTTCTGACGGTTCAAACCGGTTGAAACCGGTTCTGACCGGTTTCAAACCGATTCAAACCGGTTCTGAACCAGTTCAAACCGGATTCAAACCGTTTCCGACCGGTTCTGACCGGTTCAAACCGGTTGAACCGGTTCTGACCGGTTCAAACCGGTTGAAACCGCTTCAGACCGGTTCCAACCGGTTCAAACCGGATCAAACCGGTTCCGACCGGTTTCAACCGGTTCAAACCGGATCAAACCGGTTCCGACCGGTTTCAACCGGCCGGTTGAAACCGGTTCTGACCGGTTCAAACCGGTTGAAACCGGTTCAGACCGGATCAAACCGGTTCCGACCGGTTCAAACCGGTTCCGACCGGATCAAACCGGCTCCGACCGGTTCAAACCGGATCAAACCGGTTGAAACCGCTTCAGACCGGTTCCAACCGGTTCAAACCGGATCAAACCGGTTCTGACCAGTTCAAACCGGATCAAACCGGTTCCGACCGGTTCTGACCGGTTCAAACCGGTTGAAACCGGTTCTGACCGGTTCAAACCGGTTGAAACCGGTTCAGACCGGATCAAACCGGTTCCAACCGGTTCAAACCGGATCAAACCGGTTCCGACCGGTTTCAACCGGTTCAAACCGGATCAAACCGGTTCCGACCGGTTCTGACCGGTTCAAACCGGTTTCAACCGGTTCAAACCGGATCTAACCGGTTCTGACCGGTACAAACCGGATCAAACCGGTTCCGACCGGTTTCAACCGGTTCAAACCGGATCAAACCAGTTCCGACCGGTTCTGACCGGTTCAAACCGGTTGAAACCGGTTCTGACCGGTTCAAACCGGTTTCAAGCGGTTCAGACCGGATCAAACCGGTTCCAACCGGTTCAAACCGGATCAAACCGGTTCCGACCGGTTTCAACCGGTTCAAACCGGATCAAACCGGTTCCGACCGGTTTCAACCGGTTCAAACCGGATCAAACCGGTTCCGACCGGTTCTGACCGGTTCAAACCGGTTGAAACCGGTTCTGACCGGTTCAAACCGGTTGAAACCGGTTCAGACCGGATCAAACCGGTTCCAACCGGTTCAAACCGGTACCGACCGGATCAAACCGGCTCGGACCGGTTCAAACCGGTTGAAACCGGTTCCAACCGGTTCAAACCGGTTCGAACCGGTTGAAACCGGTTCTGACCGGTTCAAACCGGTTCAAACCGGTTCAGACCGGATCAAACCGGTTCCAGCCGGTTCAGACCGGATCAAACTGGTTCCGACTGGATCAAACCGGATCAAACCGGTTCCGACCGGATCAAACCGGGTCCGACCGGTTCAAACCGGATCAAACCGGTTCCAACCGGTTCAAACCGGTTCAAACCGGATCAAACCGGTTCCAACCGGTTCAAACCGGATCAAACCGGTTCCGACCGGTTCCGACCGGTTCAAACCGGTTGAAACCGGTTCCGACCGGTTCAAACTGGTAGAAACCGGTTCAAACCGGATCAAACCGGTTCCAACCGGTTCAAACCGGATCAAACCGGTTCCAACCGGTTCAAACCGGAGCAAACCGGTTGAAACCGGTTCTGACCGGTTCGAACCGGTTCAAACCGGATCAAACCGGTTCTGACCGGTTCAAACCGGTTGAAATCGGATCAAACCGGTTCCAACCGGTTCAAACCGGATCAAACCGGTTCCAACCGGTTCTGACCGGTTCAAACCGGTTCTAACCGGTTCGAACCGGTTGAAACCAATTCAGACCGGTTCCAACCGGTTCAAACATGATCAAACCGGTTCCGACCGGATCAAACCGGCTCCGACCGGTTCTGACCGGTTCAAACCGGTTCCAACCGGTTCCAACCGGTTCAAACCGGATCAAACCGGATCCAACCGGTTCCGACCGTATCAAACCGGCTCCGACCGGTTCAAACCGGAACAAACCGGTTCCGACCGGTTCTTACCGGTTCAAACCGGTTCGAACCGGTTCTGACCGGTTCAAACCGGTTGAAACCGGTTCAAACCGGATCAAACCGGTTCCAACCAGTTCAAACCGGATCAAACCGGTTGAAACCGCTTCAGACCGGTTCCAACCGGTTCAAACCGGATCAAACCCGCTCCGACAGGTTCTGACCGGTTTCGACCGGTTTCAACCGGTTCAAACCGGATCAAACCGGTTCCGACCGGTTCTGACCGGTTCAAACCGGTTGAAACCGGTTCTGACCGGTTCAAACCGGTTGAAACCGGTTCAGACCGGATCAAACCGGTTCCAACCGGTTCAAACCGGATCAAACCGGTTCCAACCCGTTCAAACAGGATCAAACCGGTTCCAACCGTTTCAAACCGGATCAAACCGGTTCCGTCCGGTTCAAACCGGTTTCAACCGGTTCAAACTGGATCAAACCGGTTCTGACCGGTTCAAACCGGATCAAACCGGTTCCGACCGGTTTCAACCGGTTCAAACTGGATCAAACCGGTTCCCACCGGTTCAGACTTGTTTCAACCATTTCAAACTGGATCAAACCGTTTCCCGTTTCAAACTGGATCAATCCAGTTCCGACCGGTTTCAACCGGTTCAAACTGGATCAAACCGGTTCCGATCGGTTCAGACCGGTCCACACCGGCTCACACCGGCTCAAACCAGTTTCAACTAGTTCCGACCGGTTCAAACCGGTTCAAACCGGTTTCAGCCGGTTCAAACTGGCTCAAACCGGTTCTGTCCGGTTCTGACCGGTTCAGACCGCCTCATACTGGTTCAGACCGGCTCAAACCGGTTCAATCCGGTTTCAACCGGTTCAGACCGGTTCAAACCAGCTCATACCGGTTCAGACCGGCTCAAACCGGTTCCGACCGGTTCAAACCAGTTTCATCCGGTTCAAACTGGATCAAACCTGTTCCGACCGGCTCACACCGGTTCAAACCGGATCAAACCGGTTCCGACCGGTTCGAACCGGTTTCAACCGGTTTTACTGGCTCAAACTCGTTTCAACCGGTTCAAACTGGATCAAACCGGTTCCGACCGGATCAAACCGGCTCCGACCGGTTCTGACCGGTTCAAACCGTTTTCAACTGGACCAAACCGGTTCTGACCGGTTCCGATCAGTTCATACCGGATCAAACAGGTTCCGACCGGTGCAAACCGGTTTCAACCTGGATCAAACCGGTTTCAACCGGTTCACACCGGTTTGAACCGGTGTGAACCGGTTCCGACCTATTTCATCCGGTTCAAACCGCCTCATACCGGTTCATACCGGCTCAAACCGGTTCCGACCGGTTCAAACTGGATCAAACCGGTTCTGACCGGTTCCGACCGGTTCAGACCGGATCCAACAGGTTCCGACCGGTTCAAACCGGTTTCAACCGGTTCAAACCGGCTCATACTGGTTCAGACCGGCCAAACCGGTTCCGACCGGTTCAAACCGGTTTCAACTGGCTCAAACTGGATCAAACCGTTTCCGACGGGTTCAGATCGGTTTCAACCGGTTCATACCGGTTCAGACCGGCTCAAACCGGTTCAAACCGGTTCCGACCGGTTCAAACCGGTTTCACCCGGTTCAAACTGGATCAAACCGGTTCTTACCGGTTCCGACCGGTTCAGATCGGATCAAACCGGTTCCGACCGGTTCAAACAGGTTTCAACCGGTTCAAACTGGATCAAACCGGGTCCGACCGGTTCCGACCGGCTCAAACCGGTTCAGACCAGTCCAGACCGGTTTGAACCGCTTTCAACCGGTTCCAACCGGCTCAGACTGGTTTCAACCGGTTCAAACCGGTCTCAACCGGGTCAAACCGGCTCAGACCTGTTCAAACCGGTTTCAACCGCTTCTGACCGGCTCAAACAGGTTCAGACCGGTTCAAACTGGATCAAACCGGTTTCGACCGGTTTCAACCGGCTCAAACCGGTTCGGACCGGACCAGTCCAAACCGGTTTCAACCGGTTCAAACCGGTTCAGTCTGGTTTCAACCGGTTCAAACCGGTTTTAACCGGTCAGGTCAAACCGGCTCAGACCGGTTCAAACCGGTTTCAACCGGTTCAGACCGGCTTAGACCGGCTCAAAACCGGTTACGACCGGTTCAAACCATTTCAGACTGGCTCAAACCGGTTTCAACCGGTTTCGACCGGTTCAAACCGGTTCCGACTGGCTCAAACCAGTTTCAACCAGTTCTGACCGGTTCAAAACCGGTTTCAACCGGCTCCGACCGGTTTCAACTGGTTCAAACCGGCTCATACTGGTTCAGACCTGCTCAAACCCGGTCCGGCCGGCTCAAACCAGTTTCAACCCGTTCTGACTGGATCAAACCGGTTTCAACCGGCTCAAACTGGCTTAAACTGGCTTCAACCGGTTCCGTCCGGTTCAGATCGGTTCAAACCGGTTTCAACCGATTCAAACCGGCTCAAACCGGCTTCGACCGGATCAAACCGGTTTCGACCAGTTCTGACCGGTTCAAGCCGGTTTCAACTGGTTCTTTCCGGTTCAGACCGATTTCAGCCGGTTCAAACCTGTTCATACCGGATCTTTCAACCGGTTCAAACCAGTTCCAACTGGTTAACATTGATGAAAAATATTAAATAAAATACTGGCAAATCGAATCCAAGAACACATCAGAACCATCATCCACCATTATCAAGTTGGCTTCATCCCAGAGATACAGGGATAGTTCAACATATGAAAATCTGTCAACATAATCCACCATATAAACAAATTGAAAAACAAAATCCACATGATCATCTCATTACTCCCAGCGATTACATTGAAATCAGGAACAAGAGAAGGTTGTCCACTCTCTCCATATCTATTCAATATAGTTCTTGAGGTTCTAGGTAGAGCAATAAGACACCAAAGGGAGATCAAGGGGATACAAATTGGAAAAGAAGAAGTCAAACTCTAACTATTTGCTGATGATATGATAGTTTACATAAGCGATCCCAAAAATTCTACCAAAGAACTACTACAACTCATAAACACTTTCAGTAATGTAACAGGATATAAGATTAACTAAAATAAAATCAGTATTTCTCCTGTACACAGATGATAAAAGGGCTGGGAAAGAAATCAGAGAATCAACACCCTTCACAATAGCCACAAATAGCATAAAACATCTCAGAGTAAGTCTAATCAAACAAGTAGAAGACTTGTATGACAAGAACTTTAAATCTTTGAAGAAAAGAAATTGAAGAAGACACCAGAAAGTGGAAAGATCTCCCATGCTTCTGGATAGGCAGAATTAACATAGTAAAGTGGCAATCTTACTAAAAGCAATCTACAGATTCAACGCAATGCCCATCAAAATCCCAGCAAAATTCTTCTGAACCTTATAGAACAACACAAAACGACAGCCTACAGAATGGGAAAAGATCTCACTAACCCCACATCAGACAGAAGTCTGATCTCCAAAATATACAAAGAACTTAAGAAATTGGTCACCAAAAGAAAACATAATCCAATTAAAAAAAATGAAGTACAGACCAAAACAGAGAACTCTCAACAGAGGAATCTAAAATGGCTGAAAGACATTTAAGGAAATATTCAGCATCCTTAGTCATCAGAGAAATGCAAATAAAAACAGCTCTGAGATTCCATCTTACAGCTGTAAGAATGGCCAAGATCAAAAACACTGGATCATCTATGACTGACATTAAAAACTAAACCTATAGAAATATCCCAGGAATCTTGAAATTCATTTTAGTTAGCTTAATTCAATTTTTATTTTTTTAGTTTTGCAAAACCATCTTGTGGTTAGTTGGTCTTCATGTCTGTTATCAATTTCCTTCCTTCCTATGAAACAGGGAACTGAACCCCAGAGTCTATTGTGACAGCAGTATCTGGCTTTCTGCTATGTTGGAGGTCAAATTTAGTGTGGTTTCTATGACCGTGAAGGTCAGATGGATGTGGAGACAGCTCAGTATGTTGACCATCTCAACGCATTGGCTGGCTGAGCATCTCCTACTTCGGGATGACTGTAGTTTTGACCTGGTTGACGTGTGTGGTTGAGCTGGTTAATGCTTGAATCTAATTGAACTCTCCCCACTGTCTCTCCACGAAGCTCTGAAAAGTATGTGTGTCATCGTGAAGAGGTGAGCTGTACTGTGGCACAGTGGAAGTCTCTGCATTTTTCTAGTTTAAGGCAGGAAGATTTACAACTACTCCCCCCAAATGTGAGAAGCTTTGCTAATGGCTTCCCTGACCTGCTTCATTGTTTCTAGAACTAGTGTTCAGAATGCTGAGGAGGAATATCCTAAGGCAATTCTAACATTTCCTTGGCTTTGATAAAAATCTTCCAACCAGAGAGAGATAGAAAAGTCAAATAAGATATTGGCTCTACTTTTCATCTGAATTGATTGCACAAACTCAACATGATGTTGGACAGAAGCTCTGACTGGGGAAAACCACTTACTCAACCAATGTATTGAATGTCTGTTTTATCTACTTTATATTACCTTCTTTGGCAGATAACATGCTCTTAAAATGTAATATCTGAGCCAGAAAAAGGAGAATGGGGGCTCCAGGGAGGGAAGAAGTGTGTGGAACCAGCAGCAATATGGGATCTCCAGTCTTACAGGTACAGACTCTACCGCTTCGCACATGGAATGGCCTTCCCAAGTAGCACTGGCAAGTAGCTGGGCTGGAATGAGGATCCAAAGGTGCTATTTATTATTGCTTGTCCCTTGGTAGTAGAAACATCTCTCTGCTGGAGTACAAACATGCACAACGTGACCCAGAGTCATGATGTTTACCTCAAGCTTGCTGTCACACTAGCAAAGACAGAAGCAGAACTTGGCTGAGCTGTCCCCCTGAGCCTCACTGATAATGAGATGGGTAAAGAAACCTGTTTATTGAGTCCCTAAAGCCCTCCAGACTGGAAGAAAAGTCACCTCTACTTGGGGTGAGGTGAGTTTGAATCACAACTCAATTGAGAAATTTCCTTCCCTTTCCTAGAACCCAGGTAAAACTCTTGTCATTTCCGTACACCCCGTTGCTCTTTTCCAAACTAGAGGCGACTTTCCCTCCAAGTCTGCTCTTCCCTTTCAAGAACTTAACTTGAGTTTTCTTATCTTTTCTGAGAAAGGGATGAGGGTGCTAATGCAGATGGGACATCTGCATAGTGAGATGGTAGATATTTTCTTTCAAGCTCAACTCTTGAAAAAATACACACTCCAATTTGACAAAAGTAACCAAGTAGCGTCTTAAAACCCCAGACGTCTTCGAAGTTAAGGCTACATCATCATCAATATGGCACTTCAGCACTAGTCTTTCTGCCTGTCATGGTCACTGTGCGCAGGTCGTTTAGAATGTGGCATGTGATGTTTCTGATATGACAGCCCCCTCCAGTTGTCTAGAGTAAAGCTATGTTGACACAAAGAAAGCTGCTCTCTTCCCTTGTGGAGACGGCATAGAGAAGGAAGGCTGGTGGACATGCCACGTGGACAGGACAATATCTGGGGCACTTAGCATGGTACTCGGGGTAGGGAGGCCCAATGAATGGCTTCCTGGACAATATTTTCCGAATTTGCACTACTGTCTCACAAAAATCAGCAAGGTGAAGATTGGACCACCCCGCTACTAGCAAGCGAGTAAGATACGGACATTCCTACTGTCAGATAAAGTAATGGGGGAAGGGCTCAGGAGAGGTAAGCCCAAGCTCTCCCTTCAAAACTGGAAAGTCAAGGGCATTATGACTCGCTGCTCATCAAATCTTCCCACTCAGAAGAATACAGTTTTAAAAGGAATCCATTTATCCCACCTCAAAATTTTTAGTGTATCTTTTTTCCCCCTTAAAGCATAATGAGCTTGTCAGCGTTTCCATGGCGACCACAGGGTGCCATGGAAACTGATAGATTTAGCTACACTAAAAGAATAAATAAAATAGGCAGGCATTTACTTGACTGCAATGACAACTCTCCTACATGGGAGAAGAGATGCAGCTAGCATTTAACCTGCTTGCTCTTCTCAATCTGTGCCTCATGAAAACATGAATTATTCTTCCTGGACGCTCCTACTGACCTGCGCTGACTGGATGCTGTTCTCCTCAGGGCTCGCTGTTCACAGGGTTGTTTCCCTTCCAGCTAGCTAGCTGTGTGCCACCAGTGACCGTTAGGAATGCAATACAGCGTGAAACCTGGAGATGTGAAACACACTACGGTGACCAAGGGAACTTCTGCGGAACCTATCACACGATCCCACAGTTGTCCATGGCAAGTCTACGTGGGAGGAGACTCGGAGTCAAGACCTAGGTTCATTCTGTGCCAACTGAATAGGAACCCCCAGTGTCCTCTGTAAAATGTCCAAACTTGACGGTCTTATTACTTCACAGGGTTGTTGTGAGACTTAGATGGGGTAGCAAAAGGCAAGCCTTTCTAGAGTCCGGCTCCAGCCCCCAGGAGGGAGCTACAGGGATAATCAGCTAGCCAGATGGTGCAATCGGTTATGCTTCAATCTAGCACTTTGCCTTGACCAATGAAAGGTTTAGAACACACTTCAGCAAACCTTTGAGGATTTGGGGAAGGGAAATCTGACTCCCTATAAATTAAGGAGAATTGTGATCTTGAGAAATGACACATTTCAGTTTCTTTACGTGTTTGAAATCTTTTTTAAAAAAATTATGAAACAGTAAAAAAAAATAGAATAAATGAAATCCAGGTGTCTTAAGTGGTAGTCCTGATGAGTTGCTCCCCGTTAGCCTGAACTCGCTACTTTGCCCATTAGCATTTAGTCCGCACCGTATGGGCAATAGAGCCTTCTTCAGATAGTCAGTGTTCATATGCTTAAGCTTCTGAGCACTTCATATCAATCAGACACTATTTAGAGGAGATCAACGGGAAGGAAGGAAGGAAGGAAGAAAGGAAGGAAGGAAGGAAGGAAGGAAGGAAGGAAGGAAGGAAGGAAGGAAGAAGAGATACAATCCTTGTCTTCTGAGGGCAGCGGGGAAAGAAAGCAGCATGGCGAAGGAACCCTTCACATCCGAGAGAGCAGAGGAGTGCAGGTGCCCTGGGTGAGTAGAGTGGGGTGCTTGACTTAGATGGAGCATTTAGAGGTGGGGAGGCATGAGGCATCATCCCAGCTGGTCAAGGGGTGCAAAAGGCAGGGGAAATATGCGCAGGGCAGATCTGTGACCTCTGGGAAAGGGAAGGGAAATTATTTGAATTTGTGACCAGTGGCTACCTCAGGAGGCCAATGCAGGGGTCTTTTTTTTTTTCTGAAAGAAAGTGAAATATGGGGTCCTGTTAGTTAGGTTTTTATCGCTGTGATAAAATGCCACAGTAAAATCAGTTGGGGAATAAAGGGTTTATTTCAGTTTATGGTTGCACATACAGTCCACTACCAAAGAAGGCCAGGGCAGGGACCTGGAGTCAGGGACCAGAGCAGAGGCTATAGAGGAACATTGCTTCTTACTGGCTTGCTCTTTAAGGCTTGTTCAGTTTGCTTTCTTACACATCCAGGTCTCCAGAGATGGCATCGCCGATAGTGGTCTGGGCCCTCCCACATCAGTTTTCGATGGGGAATAAAAAAAGTCAAATAGACTTTCCCACAGGTCAGTCTGGTAAAGGCATTTTTCTTAATTGAGGGTCCTGCTTCCCAAATGAGTCTAGCCTGTGTCAAATTAACATAAAAGCAGCCGGCACAGGGATTTGGACCCTGGGGATGCTAAGACTTTGTTCTGAAAGCAAGTAGAACATTTTTGTACCCCTTTCTCCCTCAAATCCTCAGTAGCCTGGAGATACCAGGATGAGATCCAAAATTGCAGGAAGCCCCCAAGTCTGAGGGTATAAGTCAGAAATGAGTGGGAAGACCATGACTTCTGGGCTGGGTTTTGGGTTTCTGCATCCTGAGCCTGTGTGCCAACAACTTGTCTGGGAACAGACTGGAACCATGCACTGCTCAAAGGAGCTACTAACATTTAAATCGCCTTGTAGGATACTGAATCATGTCACCCAGGGACTAGGCCATTCTTCTGTTTAAGGTTCACTGTATAGCAAGTTTCCCAATGTTTGTTCATCCTGCAAAGGGCATGGTAACAGCATGAGTGAGCATCAAAACATAATTCTATCTGATTCCATTATCTCAGCTGGATAATTTCCATTGTTCAGATGTTCCTCTACAATGCTACATGCTCCTGGCCTTTCATGACCTGAATTGTAACAGAGAGCATTTTATAAACTTAACATGGTCTTATACTTCACGTGTTTACCTATTATATTAACGACTGTATAATATTCTGTATTTAGACTGGTCTTGAGCTGGGGAGCTCAAGGAGGCCTCCTCTTTCGGCGTTCCAGTTGCTGGAACTTGCAGGCTTGTGTTCCCGTGCCCAGCGACAGTGTATTGCATGACAATTCACAAATCCAGTCTTAACTGTTGGAACTGAGGATTCTTACATTGAAAAGCTGATTAATTGTACTGGTTTTCGGGAACAAGAGCACGTGCCGGAAACATTAAACCCTCTTTCACACTAAATGCAGACGTTTCCTGCATCTCTGCTGCTGAGGTTTGTGTTTACACGGGCTTAGGGTAAGGGACTATTTCCAGTGTACTGGACACTGGGACACAAGGAGGGCTGGTGGCTTGCAGAGTTGAGAGAAAGCGGCGGTGACGTGGCTGAAGTCTCCAAGAAGCTTGAGTAAGGAGTGCAGCTTGGAGGGTTCTGAATTCGGAGCCCAGCTTCAGAGGGGTTCAGGTTGTGAAGCGGAGGTGTGGAGTCGGCGGAGGTAGAAGGTACGAATGCCACCTGAAGGTTCAGAGGCTCTCGTTCCCAACTGGAGGCAATCTTTATTTAAACAGCATAAAGATGACATAAGCCATTTGGCAAGCATCAGGTCACGTTATCTCTGATTCCAAGAAAGGGTGTTTCCATCTGACAGATCCCTGGGTTCCCCTTTCACTTCCTCATTAAATGTCCAGGATGAAAGTATAAAGGACAGAACAGTCTTATCTGAGTCATCTTTGGACAGGGCCTGTCAAACCGGAAGTCAGCAGTTTCTAAAGCCTGGTCCTACTTTTACAGCTCAAGTGGTTACAATGTGTTCGCCTGAAACCTTTTCACCTTAACCAAGTTACATGTAGAACCATTTACTGTCTTTTAAAATGCAAGCCTTACAAAATGTCTCATAGTATGTGTTTAACTGGCTCTTTATCACATTTTTCTGTTTCTTAGTTTCACAATAGGGGCCTGCTCTTTTCATATTCTCCCGGAAAGGAATTCTTTTTCTATTAACGCATTCCATTCTTACTCCCTCTATTTGGCTCCAGTATAGGGCAACAGTGCATCCAGATCAGGAAGATGAGCAACTGAGCTTTTCCCTCTTGAAGCAATCCTTACCCTGCTGTCCATCTGATATGCTACAAACCCTAGGTAAGGGGGTTTTATATGGGAACAGGTGTATGGGGGCCCACAAGCCCATGGTGATCTTTCTGACCTAATTATCCTCCTTAACTCCACAGAAGAGGATACACTTGTGACATTCTA
Source organism: Arvicola amphibius (assembly GCF_903992535.2). Taxonomy (NCBI): domain Eukaryota; kingdom Metazoa; phylum Chordata; class Mammalia; order Rodentia; family Cricetidae; genus Arvicola; species Arvicola amphibius. The sequence goes on along the minus strand of NC_052047.1, from coordinate 162,887,573 downwards.
TATGCAGAATTGAGCAAGAAATTTCTCAAACTCTACCCTATTGGTACCACAATCATTGGCACATAAGGAAGACTCTTGCTTCTGTGACTGCTTTCAGGTCATGACCCCTGTCTTCAAAGTTTCCTGGAACATGAACATATTTCCCCAGGGTCTGTCTAAGCACCAAACTCCCCATCATGCAAACAACAGCTCCTAAAAACAAAAGCGAGAGATTTTCAAGTTCAGGAGCAGCTGCAAACAAACAAATGTTCCTAAAAGGGAGAGCAGGCGGGTGCTGAATCCCTCAGTGAAGTTTCGCTGGAATTTTGTTAAGCATCCTCCTCTGCCTCATGACTTGAGCTGGCCCTTGTACCATGGCCTGCGCCAGAGTCATTGGCAGGTGACCAACCATCTCCACGTGTCTGGAACCAAGAATTTTCTCAAATCTTAAGACTTTAGGGACTGAAGCAGGCAAGTTTAGTGTAAGTTGGGATGAATTGATAACTGTGGACCTTAGACTGTAACCTCTCCTCTGTGGAGAGGAAGTAAAAGGACCCAGAAGGGAATAAATGAGTGATTTATATGTAAGCCAGCATCATGTCATGAAAGGCTCACTTCAGTGAAAAGCAGCTCAAGCAATGCAATGAGGTCTCACCCTATGTATGGGAGCCAAAGTAGATACGTATCTGTACTGGTGTTCTGCTTACAGCAAAAGGAAAGTACGCCCATTCATTTAACAAATGTGCAAGAAACACCGGTCCTCGCTCAGGCATTGGGCAGCCCCTTTGTTCTTCTGGCACTTCTGTTATGTGCACCCATGCACATGCACGTGTATGGTATAAGTGGAAACAAACAACCAGGCTTGCGAAACCTCTTTTCAAGTTGTTGTTCAGGGAGTCCAGGAGACGCCATAAAAACCAAAAACAACATAGGCTATTGCATTGTTACTGGCTGCCTCCCAGATCTGAAGTCAAGTCCATGTTGCTAAAGACACCACGTAGTTTGGACACAAGGAAGGAATAAGGCTGGGATTGACCTGGAAGCCCTCTCTTTGAGGACTGGCTCTGATGGCACCAAAAGGTGCTGTGGCCGCTGCCAAGACAGAAAGCTCAGCCAACAGTCCTATCCAGCTGTGACGCCCACACACTACAGCAATGACCAGCATGAGTACCTACATGTGCAATAGTAACCAACACCTTTCTAATAGGACGTAAGGCCCACTCAGTAGGAGGCAATTTAGGTTTGATACTGAGAATCTGTCCAAATACCCATTGCTGGGGAGGCCATTTACCCTAGAGGAGAATCTACTATTGCCACTTTACTAAACCAGTAATAAATTTTAGCTCCACTCTAAATACTTATCCTTATATCCACAGGCAAGCTTAACTCTCACCTTCCATCAAGGAGGCTTCTCCTTGTAGCAGTGACCATTACAGAAACCCACAACTGACCCTGATGCAGAGAACAACTGTGGGGTGCCCAGACCCAAATGATGGAGCCGCAACAAAACTCTTACCTCAGAGGCTCAGGGAACATGAGGGAGAGGGGAAGGAGCCAGATGCTTCAAGATCGTGTCTTCTATATTGCAGGAAAAGTCCCACCCTTGAGAGCTCAGCAATATAGGGGCCTACATGAGACCTGAGCAATAACATCAGTTGATGAGCAAGCTTGGATGGGGAGACTATCACGAGGCCTCTCCTTTAGATGAAGAGATACAGGCAATTAACAGGTGCGGGGGAGGGGAGGGGAGTCAGTCTTCCCCAGGGATAATTAATTAGTTATCTGTAACAAGTGGGCATCCCTAAAACATATACTTATAAGCAAAACTAAATGGACTCAACAAGCTGTATTGACATTTATATGTATGTTATTGCTGTATGTACACATAGCAATAACAAAGAAAAAAAGGGGGAAAGGGTGTGGGTGGATCTGGGAGGAGGTAAGAGGAAGAGTGGGGTAGTGGGTAAATATGATCAAAGTATGTTGTGTGACATTCCCAAAGAAATGCTATATTAACATTAAAAAGAAATGGTAACAAGCAAATGGAGAATATGAACTTCATTAGGATTGGCTAGGAAGACTAAAGTAGCCGAAAAAGGATGGATTAGTGGAAAGAGAACTTCCGGGTAGGGGGTAGCTAACTCTTGGGCAGGGACAGTCATGACGAGGCAAAGTCGTTACAAGAGAGTCGCCCCATTCATATTCACAGGAAACCGGTTGCTGTGAGGAGCAGCTGTGAGAACCTAGTATCCACTCTCTCAAGGCAAACATCCTGCAGGCAAGACTTACTATAAGAGCCTGGGGCTGTTGCCTGAGGAGGGAACCAGGACGGGCTTTGCAGTGACTTGGCCCAAATCCTGTTTTCACAACCGAGGAGTCGAGGACCTCAGGCTCAGAGCCATGCAGATAAATGGTCTCTAGATTCCTATCCACGCACTTTGGCTCACAGCTGCTGCTTAGCTTGGGTGCCTCATTTTCTCCTCTTGTACAACTGAATAAATCAAGAGTCATCTACATTAGACAAGAAAAGTTGGCCTTGATATTGTATGTGGGTGGACGCAAAGACTAAAATATTAGCCTTAGGGGAACAAGAGGGACTTTAAATTCCATATTAACCCTTGGTGGTAGGGTTCTCCCTGTAAGGTTCTGTATATGACAAGCTTCAAGAACCCCAGCAAAGAACGAACACATTCTGCATCCTGCAATCGTGGAAAAGGAAACTGGTCTCAAGGTAGGTGGCTCCAACCGACATTTCACTTATCGGTGTGTTTGTGCAAGTTCATTACCTGGTGCACAAGTTGAGGTGATGACTGGTCTGAAAGACTCAGAGAAGACTCTAGGTGTGTAATGACAGCAAGGTAGAGCAGCTTGATTCGATAACTCAAGGAGTTAACATATCCAAAACCAATGCAGGGGTGGGGAGGAAAACCACACCCCACGGGAGTCGAGCCAACTCATAGGAGAAAAATCCTATTGGCACCAAGAAGGCAGGGAGCCAGCCCCTGGGCGCGGCCTGCAGGGGGCAGGCCATTGCCCAGGGAAGCCGGGGGCAAGACGAGGGCCGGCGTCCCAGCAGCTCCCGCTCTGCCGCAACAGGGACAGCTCTGCGCCCGCCCGCCCGGTGCGCCCTCCTCAACCCGTGGACTCGCGCTGCTGCCCCGCCGCTGCCATGTGTGCGGCTCGGACGCCGCCGCCGCTGGCGCACATCTTCCGAGGGACTTTCGTCCACTCCACCTGGACCTGCCCCATGGAGGTGCTTCGCGATCACCTCCTCGGCGTGAGCGACAGCGGCAAAGTGAGTGGGCGCGGGGTCCAGCGCACCGCGGGCAGGTGGAGGGATCCTGGCGCGGTGCTGAGCATTCCGGGTTCGCTCTGACACAGAGCGAGCACTGTAGCTCCGGAGTTGAACTTGAACGTTTGGCTCTTAGGGAATGCAAACAGCCTGGTCACTAGGTTCATAACCTGGTTAGGGTGGAATGACACCCCAGAGGCCAGGAGTTGTAGAGTACTAGAAGAACATGGTAGGAACCCTCAGAAAATGTGGTTGAATTTCTTGCCACAGAGTGGGGGTGGGGGGCATCACTGGATTAGTGTTGTTTACTGAATTCAAATGTAGAATAAACAAAAACCCGGTTTCATTCACATGGTCATTCATTTTAAAAAATGCATTAATGTTGCAGGCTATACAAGTTTAATGCTGGAAAGGATAGAACTGGAAAAAATCTCTCAATCTCCCCGCCCCCCCCCCACCCCGGCCCCGCCACACACAGAGCCATTTGCATCAAAACAATCGGTTTCATTTTAAAGTTGAAAATGCCTTCTATGATAATTGGTTTTATATAGCCCTCCCCCCCCCATTAATTAGGATTCCACAAGTGTTATATGGTGTTTGGTGCCTTCTTCTTTGTTCATACAGATGGTAACTACATATATTAGCAGCATCTTGGTCAGTCTGATAAGTGAAGTCATTTCATTTGGGGGAAGAATGGGGTATTTTGGCTGTTTTGCAAAGTATACCAGTTTGTGGGCTGCCAGGTTGGAGACTATAGTACCACTGAATCATTGACAGTATTGAATTATAACTTGTATTTGGGAATAACCAAATCTGATTGATATTCTTAAAATTTGTTAGCATTAATGTGTGTGTGCGCACACGCGTGCGCTTGCGTGTCTGTGTGTGTACATGTGTGGCCAGAGAACAACTTGTGGGAATTGGTTCTCTCATTCCTCCGTGTGGTTTCCAGGGACTGAACTCAGGTTCTCAGGCTTGGTGGCAAGCACTTTTACCTGCTAAGCGACCCCACAGGCTCCAAAATCTTGTTTTCTCATGGTCTTTTTTTTTTTTTTTTTTTTTTTTTTTTGGTATATTGGGAAGCATGATGCTGTGTTTCCAAGGTGATAAAAGTCTCAGAGCTCACCTAATGGAGACTCCAGTAAACCTGGGGACCTGCACATCCACTCCATGTATAGGATCATGACCCTCAATTTCAATGAACTCCTACCTGCTGCAAACCCCAAGAAACCCAATGCAGACATTGAGAGACTGGTGATGGAGAGGAGGTGCTAGTTTGATCACAAGAGCTTTTCAATTGATAGCTTTCTTTCTGGGATTAATCTCCTATTCTGTCAATTCTAATAATGTAACTGATATGACAGCAGGTTTGGAGACATGATGGGAATAAGTAAGAAAAGGGTGTAAGTTATCAGAAAACTAATCTTTCCCTTGAGTTTATTCAGAAGAATAACAGCATCCTGAACATGCAATTAGTGGTTGAGTCAGAGAGCGTGTTCTTTTTGGAACATGCTGAGACTCTCAGTCAGAGAACGTGTTCCTCTTGGAGCATGCTGAGACTCTCAGTTTGGAGAGTGTGCCATTCCCACATGAGACAAAATTAACTAGGAATCAGCCACAGAGGCAAGCCAGTCAAGATTTACAGTTGAAAACCCCTTGCCGGTGGATTGTTAACTATTGGTCTCCCTCCTCCATGCAAGGCAGTAAGTTAATTACCCCTTCTGCAGCCTTAAAGGGTAAGAATGGGGTATATATTTCAGTATTCAATCTCCCTCATGTTGAAGTAGGGAGTGCCTCACATTTAGGGTTAGTAAGACAAGCTGCTTATTTATATACTTATTATTTATATTATTTAACTATTCCAAGGTGTATGGAAACTAGTATGTCCTTGAAGTGAGTACGTGAATGCTTGGGACCATCAGGCTTGGGTGCCTCTGATTTGTAGTGAGCTTTTAAAGCTGATGCCAGGACACAGCTTGAGATGGATTGGGAGTATCTAGAAGGACTTATGAAAATACTGGCTCCAAGATAGCATCCTCAGAGAACCCAAATGTATAGGCCCAGGATCAGATTCTTGCAAGCATCTTCGGAGACTCAGACAAGGCAGTGGGTGAATTCCGGTCTAAGTGATCCTGGTAGATCCATTGTGGGAAATGTTCAAAGCTCATCTCACTTCAGGCCTAGGTCTCGGACAGCATCTCAGAGAAGGGACAGTTTTCCTTGTCTTCTTTGTCTTAGATCTAGCTCCTCGTTTCCTGTCACTTAACTTAGGATTGGAGGATGGTGATGACTGTGTTTCATTCATTCAAGGACAGCATATTAAAAAATGAGTTATTTTTTAAAAGAGCAAAACAAAAAAAAATCCCTCTGTATCCAACATTTTTGGAATTATTTAGAATTCAGGGTTAATTTTTACACTTAAGCAGCATACAGCTTGTTTTTACAACAAAGATTCCAGAATGTATAATTCATTTTCAAATGTTTCATTAATCTTGAAACACAGTGTGCTCAGATATTACTGATACCCAGCTCTTCCCACATACACCACGGTCAAGCTGACTCCAAAAAATTCATCAAGGTTGGAACTTTCAGCGAATGCTTTACACAGAAACCAGAGTGAGGAAGTGTGCCCACGTAGAGACAGTGCCCTGGGTGTTAGGAGCAAATTCTCTGTAGAAACAAAGCCCTGGGTGGGAGTGTTCACCTGCTTGGAGACATGAAATGAGACACAGAACATCTCCCAAGCCTCAGCTTTCTCCTCTGTAGACTCGGGCATAAATCTGATACAGAAAGAGCTCATGTGTGACAATGTTCACACTTAGTTGGTACTGCACTCGGACTGTGGTCATTCGGGCCCCTTCCTTTTCTCTGCCCCCAGTAAGCCCTAAGCCTCTTGCTCAGTGTGGCAGTTTTGCTGCTTTCCGTGTGGTAGCACCTGTGCAGTTAAGTAGTAGAGACGGAAGCTGAGGCCTAAGGTAAACCTTGCAGGAAGAGGCACAAGTGCTGGATGTCAGCTGTGCATTTTTGTGATCTGATCATGTCTGTCATTTGTGCATAGTGACATAAAGCTGTACCTGGGGAAGGTTTCAGGGTCTTTAGCTGTTCTGTCACTAGGTCGTTGTTGCCAGTGTTACTCCCACTACAGTCAAGAAGCTCGTTAGAGAAATCAATCACCCACAGATGTGGCAATATAACCAGCTTTCAAAACATGGACCAAAGACCACGCTCTGTTTCCTTCAACAGCCTGCTTCCTTAAGGAACGACCCCTGAATTTAAAACTTACACTTTCAGGGGATGGCGCAGTGATTAGAAGCCTGGTTGTTCTTCTAGAGGTTTCATTTGATTCTCAACACCCACATGACTGCTCACAACCATCTGTATCTTTAGTTCTAGGGAAGCTGATGCCCTCTTCTGGCCTTCAAGGGCACCTACACTCACTGCACACATGCACATACAAGCAGACACAGACACATTCTGTATATAATTTTAGTCAAGGCACCAAACTTGTGATAGTAAAAATGGAATGAGTCTTTAATCCAAAATTGGGCTCATCAGTGAAGACAAATGACTGAATGAAGTATGGAAACAGCCTCACTGAGGTCACCAGTCTAGTGAGACATACCAGACCTGCTGTGATTGGTCAGAATGGAGTTGGTCTGAGTATAGAGGGAAGGTTTTCTCCAGTTGAACACATTGTGATATTTAAATCATGATCTGCAGGAAGAGTGGAAATCCACAGGCAGGTTAGAGTCAGAGAAGGTTAGCATCTTTTAGATGGAGGAAATGACCTATGGAAAAGAGTCCTGGGGGTTAGAAAGGATGAAAGGCCAAGATAATTAGAAACCCAGAGCCGAGAAGAAAGATAACACAATGTAAGACAGGCCAGGATGATAGAGGCCATGTAGAATTAGATAAAAGTTTTTTTTTTCATGCACTGGGACATGGAGGTGGATAGTTCAGGGAGTGAGGTTAGAGACTGCTACAGTGGTTTAGCTGAAGGAGAACGTTGCATGAACTCCTAAGACTGCCTCTGTCACCGATTCCTCTATGAATCTGGTCAACTCAACATTTCAATTTCTAGGCTTTCTTATATGTACAATAATTCCAATCATTACCTCAAGAGGTGGTGGGATTTTTAAAGTTATTTTATAAGTGTAAACTGTGTGGAATAATGTGTGACAGAGAGGCTGCCCAGGGCCAGTATACACCAACAGTTGCCATCCATGGAGGATAAGGAGTGTGGGCAGAATCGGGAGCTATTTAGGTCAACTCAACTGAATTGGATAATGGCTTGTGCACATGGTCTTATTGCTGATTTCTGGAGCCCAGAGTGGTGTCTATAAATGTGTGTGACCCTCACCTACTAGGTTATGAAGATGTGTGTATGTAAAACTAGAGGCAGTATCTACCCAGCCATGGAAGTGATTGTTGAGCTGGACCTCAAAGAAAGGTAGGATTTGAACATGTAGGGAAAGGGTCAGTATCTCTGGCAAAGGGCTCTTCATTCCCCCAGACTGACAGATTGATGAAGTTCTATTTCATCTGAGACTGCTTTGCCATCTTGCTTTGACAGAGTTCTTGGTCTGAATTACAAATCTTTGACTCTGAATCGTCCATTGCTCCTGGTTGGGAGGGTGAAGATTCACCTTCCATGCCAAGCTCACAAACTCAGAATATTGTCCTAGAGTTAACCACCCCTTAGGAGGCTGCTGGAACAGGAGCATGGGTTTCCTAAAATGGTTCACTTGTGCCTAAGTATTACAGGATTATCCTCTGATTTCCTGTGGTCTTTAAAGTCGTTTTCTCCATCCAACCCATTCATGGAAGGGATTGGAGTGGTGGCTCAGTGAGTAAAAACTATTTGCCCAAGTTCAAATTCCCAGCACCCATATAAAAATGTGGGCATGGCTACACATGTCTGTAACCCTAGCATTGGGGTTGGGGTGGGGTAGAGATAGGCAGATCCTGGGAGCTTTCTGACCAGTCCAACTAACCCAAAGAGTGAACTTCCAGTTAAGTGAAAAGCCCTGTCTCAGACAATGCAATGGAAATCAATCAAGGAAGATACAGACTCTTCTAGCACACATAGAGCATGCTCCCACATACTTGCATACAACACTTACATAACATATACACATACCATACACACACACACCACTGCACACACATTTACACACAAAAAGTATTGTGACAAAAGTTTGGTTACTCATTCAAGAATCACGACTAAGTTTTAATTAACACCCTCTGAATTTGATCAGCCTCTAATGGACTTGGCTTGTGGATGCATCATGGTAGTAGCCAGGCATGGAAGGTCTATCATCTTGGAACCTTGGTCCCCTTTTGTGGATTCTTGATCTCATTGGTAAAGAAAAATTTTTAAAAAATGGATTCCAAAGAGAGTTCAAGAACCATTTTGATAGAGTTTGAAAGCAGCAGAGTAGTCAAGCTGTGAATCTCAGCAGCTGCTGGAGGTGGAGAAGAAGGGATAATGGTACCTGTTGAGTTAGGGTCCAAGAAAGCTGCAGACTCAGTAATGGAGATCAGCAAGCAGCTGTGTCAGAGCAGGGGGACATGAATGTCTCCAAACAGAGTGAGAACATCCTGTGTGTCAGGGCAAGTGTGCTTGGGATTTTGGCTTGTATCAAAAGAAATGGAAGGAGCAAGGGAAAATTTACGCCTTTTGGTCAGAACCCAGAAAGCAGGCTAGTGATGATCTATAACCAGTAGTATTGAGGGATGGGTTCCTGAAATGTGTGAGTACATTATCTGATCAGTTATTCCTTCACTAGGTCTTTACGGGGTATCAGCTTTTGTGAAGGATGTCTCCTATTGAGGTCACTGCCAGGTTTAGTTGGGTTAATCTCTTAGAGGAGGAGATTGTCAAATGTATTGTTCTAATATTTGGGACCGCTTTAGAATGTCAAGTCTCTACCCAGAGTCAGAGGTAGAACTCAGTTCTCATTCTTTCGATTAATGGGTAGCAACTTTCTTTTAATTGGCCTTAAGAAATCTCTGGTACCTCCTCCCTCTCATATAGTATTTTAAAGCTTAAAGAGGAGCCATTAGGATGCTTCTCTTAAAATTGATATTACCAAGAAAAAGGGCAATAAAGACCAAAGCTGACTGTGGACCAAGGGTCCATCCTTAATGGCCTCTAAGCCGACTCATACCTGATAATCCTTTTTCCTGTTATCAGGTCCTTATTTTCCCGGCTTTCTCAGTGGCTAAGGGATGTGGTAAGAGGCACCCTTACTTTCTGTAGATGTTTTTCTGTGAGGAAGAATACCTAGAGATGTTGCTGCCACCATCTGGGACTATGATTGTGCTAGACTGTTTCATCGCTGTGACAAAATATCTGAGAACACCAATTTAAAAGGAAAGATGTGTTTGGTTCATGGTTTCAGAGGTTCAGTACATGGTTGGCTAACTTCATTGTTATCAGGTCTATGGTGAAGCAGATTATGGTTGCAGGAACATGGTTAATGAATGCCAGAAGGCTAACCACCGTGTGGTGGCAGTGAAGCAGAGAGAGAGAGAGAGAGAGAGAGAGAGAGAGAGAGAGAGAGAGAGAGAGAGAGAGAGAGAGAGAGAGAGAGAGCTTTCCTTATAGTTAAATCACTAGAAATTTCCTCACATGCACATTCAGAAGGCTCTGCCATCTTTGAAGAGTTGAACTCTCCTGAAACTTCCTTTGTGAGCTGATGACGTGTCTTCATTGTGTGAACCCTTGGACCCTTTGCTCATTGCCTGTAGTTACTGAACTACACTCCTTGAAGAGTCCTATGGTTACCGCAGGCAAAGCTTCAGACTGTCTTGGGAGGCAAGTTTTGGAAGGAAGCAAACATGAAGAAGCTCGAGGGTAGTTACTTTCTCAAAGCTCTGCCTTCCTGGGCTTAGGGACCCCAAGGGCCTTTTCTGGGATGTGGGGGAAAGGAGGTACAAGAAGGCTTGAAGAGGAATCAATAGTCTGGCTGAATCATATGCCTTCTCCTAAACATCTTTCTTAGGTGGCATGTATCTCCTGGGTTCAACTCCCGAATCTGCTTCTTAGACAGCTAGACACAAGTTTGTTGTTTCAGAGAATGAAAGAATAAGTGATTTTTGTCAGAGAGCTAAGAGCTGAAGAACTAAGTAAGGGAGGAGCATGGGGCCTTTGAGATGGCTCAGCAGGTGACAGCATCTGTGGTCAAGCCTCACTACCTAAGTTCAATCCCTGGGACCCAAACATGGGAAAGAGAGACTCGAATCCCTTCCATTGCCCTCTGACCTCCACACGCACAGAGTGGCATGTGTGCATGGGTATACCTGTGTGCACATACACACATGACAAGTAAATAAAGTTGTGCTTTTGAAAATGGAGAGGCATTTCAGGGTGCACTGGATGTTCTTAAGGTCAGAGAGAGGTCATCCAGTAACTGATAGTTTAACTGTCCTGGCACAGCCTCTCTATAGGCTTAGAATGACAAGCAAAAGAAGCAAGATGCCAAAGGTTAAACTGAGGATGGAGTTCAAAGTACTCCGCTCCTAGAAAGTCTCATCTCTAGCATCTAGAATGCCAGGTACTGGGGAGCTGGTAAGGGCTAGGAAAGGAAGGTAAAAGTAATTCTGCTAAGGCCATCTTCCTGAAGGGGTGGCTCTGCCACAATAGTTTTAAAGGATTAATAGCTGCTTTCCCCAGTACTTTCTTCTGGTTGGCCCCAACATCGGTGTCTTTTCAGGCATGCCTACCCAGTCATGTCCAGCATGTTTCCCAGAGCTGTTCATTCATATTCCTTCCCACCACCGTTCCCACAACTCTCCCTTGCCTCTTGACTGAAGCATTATCGGAGTATCTTGTTTTGCTCCCTATTCCAGTGTTCCCTCCATGTGACTGACTGCTATTTTCTGAGATCATGGGTGATTCTTCCGCAGCCATCTGTGGCTTACTATTGACTGTAAGGTCCAAATGTCTTTGAAGGAATTCTAGACACGGCATTCTTTCTGATACTTTCCCCAAGTCGTTTCTCAGTAAAATGGGATAGAATGACTCTGACTTGCTCACACCGTCATGTATCCCTGAGCGGAGGATGAGCAGGTAGGTTTCCCATGGTTCCCTAGCATACCGTGTCCCTTTATATCTCCATGTTTTGGGGGGCTGATCCCTCAGTCTGAAGTAGCCCTCCCTTTTACATCCCAGTCCACCTGCGTCAAATGTCTTATTCTTTCAAGGCTCAGCTTTGGTCTCCCCAAAGTTTCTCTGGTCATCGTTTCCCAACTGGACAAATGTTTCTTCCTCAGCACATAAATTTTTGCATTCACTTTAAATAAGTATTTTCTTAGTAATTAAGAGATGGTTTCTAAAGCCAGACTATGAATTCAACTCTCAGCTCTTTTATTTACCTGGGACAAATTTCCTTATGTATCTAAGCCTCCACAACTAAGCATTCATGTTTTGAAGTTTAATGTTCATTGTGAGATACTAATATGGTAGACACTTGATTTGAGGCTGAGGTTTAGAAGGTGGGGTCCTTGGTATGTGAATCAGATTAGAGCCCAGTTCTCATAGTAAGACTGGTGTCTTTATAAGTGAGAGACCACACACACACTAGATAAGACACTCCTACATCACACACACACATGCATGCGCACGTGCACATATGCACACACATGCTTGCACACATGCACACACACATACACACACATGCACACACACACACGGACACACACACAATCTCATTCTGTGGTGCTCTGCTCTACCTCAGGACTCTGCCAAATCTCTTTTTAAAATAACTTATGCATTCATGGTGATGCAGAACCAGCAGCAGAAATGGACAGAGACGGACGGTATGCCTGCTCTGAGCTGTTTGTATCCCTTCTGCTTGTGTGCAAGGTTCAACTCAAATATCATCACAAATCTTCTCATTGTTTTTAAATTACTTCTTCCTCCATTTGATGTCCTTTATTGTCTGTTTTTCTGACAGCAAATTCCTATGCATTTGTGTGCATGCTAGTTCAAATTGTATGCTTCTGTTCATGTTGCATCGGTAAAAAGCAGAAAGTATCTCATAATTCCTAGCAAATGCAAGCTCTTTCAAATCATATAGGTGTTCAGAAAAATATTTATTCAGTGTTCTGAATAATTGCAGCAACCACTATACAGTTTGTCTTCCTCGTGTACCTTAGTAAGAACAACATCGGATGTAATTTAGTGTGTTCTCAGGAGTGACTTTTATTGAACAAATATAAATGTTCAGAAAGTATGATGATGATTAAATCCATTGGAAATGATGCTATTTTTAAGAGGATTTGGTTTTATGGTGAAGCATAAGAATTAAAGATTACTTTTTAAAATTCTACTACCTATAAATATATTACACTTTTAACAGCTTCTTCTACAGATAGTGAGTGCCAGCTGTTGCCACCTGGTTGGCATGCTAAACAACTAGGTTCTACGTAGTGCCTCAGAAGCAGCACGTCCCAACCTCAGTGCAGTACAGATTTTCCATCCCAGCTCAGCCTTACCCTTTTCTTTAATGAAAGTTAGACTTTAAAGTTAATATCATCATTGGGTACCATGGCAGGTAACAAAAAGTTCAAAGACTTTGTGGCTCTCCCTGTGGGATACAGAATGAAGTTCTTTGAATCCCAATCCATTTCCTCTTCCGAGTTCTTATGGCTCTGGGTTTGATTAAAAGACTCCCTGCAGGGCTGGGGAATGGCTCAGTAAGTTAGGCATGTGCCTCCCAAGTCTGATGACCCGAGTTTGGATCCTAAGAGCCCAGGAGAAGCATGAGGAAGTAGTACAGAGTTCTATAATCCCAGCAAGTCCCTACCAGGAGAATGGACATTGGGTTTGCTTGTGTATTGTAAGCAGCAGAAAAACAAGAGGCTCCATCTTCAAACAAGGATGAAGACAAGGATACCTCAGGTCAGCTGACCTCTACAATCCCTCCCTGCATCATGACATGTATGCACACACTCACTCATAAACACGAACACACACACACTCACACACACAAACCCTAGGTATACTTCAGCTACTGGAACATTGATTTTTCTCTTTCAACCTTGACTCCTTGGTCCCATACCATTGAACTCCCGACAGAGAGATCCATCATTTATTCTGCAGTGGTGCCTAAGATCTCTGATCGGTCATTCCCCTCCTGGTTCCTTGTCCTTAGAACTGCAATACCTCTTTCTTGGTCTTTTCCTTTAAGATTGTTTTCTTTTTGTTTTTCTTTGACCATGTGGATTATATATAATAATAATAATAATAATAATAATAATAATAATAATAAAAAGAGAGAGCATGATGTTGGAAGGGAGTCCTGGTGGGAGTCTTGGAGGAGCTGGGGAAGACAGTGGGCAGGGATATGATCAAAATACATTGTATGCATGTATGAAGTCCGCAAAGAATAGATAAAAAAATGTTTTAAAATGCGACTGTTCCCCATTTACAAATATTTAATTTGAATGGATGCCACAGCATTGACAAACTTAAGTGTCAGAGTTCAGAACTAGTTGAAGTCCTGTTACAAATTAAATAATAGGGCTTGAGAGATGGCTCAGCAGTTAGGGCACTTACTGCTCTTGCAGGGGAACCCAAGTTTGGTTCCGGGCACCCATGGAGGTTGAGAGTGAATAACCACCTGTAACTCCAGTTCCTGTGGTTCTGCTGCCAGCTTCTGCTGTCCACAAGTGCTGCATGCTTGCAGAGCAAGTACAAACATTCAGGCAAAACACTTATAAATGTACAATTTAAAAAATCTTATTACTTTATCTCAGAAATAGAATTTAGTATCTCTGTGTCACTAGAACGGTAAATACAGTCAGTTCTTTCTTTCAAAAAACAGATTGCCAGTACCGAAAGCTTCACTTCTTAAGATCAAAGAGGAATGATTTTTTTCCTATAAAATTGAGATTTTTTTTTAAGAGAATTAAATAAATGAAACCAAGTAAGATGATAGAATGTTTGGGAGGATGTGACATGGGGCCAGAGGACTTGCCTAGCATGTTCCAAGCCCTAGGTTCTGTCCTTAGTACTGAGAACAAACACTGCATCAAAACAAAAACCTTTGGTTCCGGGAAGCATTTGGAAACGAAAACAACCTCCCTAGCCTCTCACACGTCCCTCCCAAGAGATGACTGTACCTGGAAAATGAGTTAATCCAGTTGAGCAAAACAGCGCATCAATGACTCATATGAAGAAGGAAATCACAACCTTTGGCTGCATGAATGGAGGTTTGTACAGCTGTTCGTAGCCTCCCCCATCTGTCCAAACAATCAGTAGGAAGATTCGTAGCAGATTTATGGTGAATGAAAGGCCAATAAGGAAAGCTGTCTTGCAATCCAGACAGGATTAGGATCTTGAGTAGTGGCCTGTGATTGGGCAGAGGGCGAGAGACAAGAGGAAAAGGGATATAAGGGAGCAAGCCAAGCAAGGAAAACCCAGGTTTCTTTCATATCTGTGAACCTTTCATATCTTTGGTCCACATCCTTTGTCAACTTTTGCCAACCTGTGCAGATCTGTTTGCTAAACCTAGGATCCGAGGACCTGGAAGAATGGGCCAGACTACAGTCTAATGCTGTGGACAGCTTAACTTCAGTTCCTGTGTAATTTTACACATAGATGAAACAAAGAAAGCCATGATCCAAGGAAGGCTATTTCAGTTCAGAAGAACATGTAGTTTATTTATGCCATTAAGCACATATGAAATATTAAGACAGTAGCCCTTTCCCAGGACTTTTTCAGGAAATTTAAGCACAATTGTCTGGCATACACTAAGGAATATATCTGGAAAAGCATGATAGAAAGGCAGAAAGCCATATCCAGATTCAGGGACCACAGAGAACAGCACTCAGCACAGCCTTTCCCCAGACGGGGTTCCATAGCTATGTGCTGACACCCGACAAGAATAAACATATCTTATAAACTGAGTGTAAATGCTCATTGCAGGAGGCACGAAATCACATCCAAGACCAATTTAGGGAGCACAATGCACCTGAGGTAAAAGGCCTCTGCCTTTTTTCCGGGAGGCATTGTTTATCACATGTCATTATTGTTTATCACATGTCATTATTGTTTATCACATGTCATTATTGTAACCACGTTCCGACAGCACTCACTGTTCTTTCTTGCCCTCCTCTGCTCATGACACTCGTCTCCCAGAGCCACCCCTACGGTCCTTCCTTAGAGCTTCACAGCTTACTCAGCCTGTGACACCAATCTGACGCATACAAAAATACCACCATGCTTTGGCCCCAATCTCAAATATTTACGAGAGTTTCAGTTCCTCAAGCAGAGAGTAAACCTTCAAGATGATTTCTTGTACATTTGTTTGAACTTTTTGAAATTTGATGGGCATGTGATGTAACCTAAATAATACCTGATTCCTTTCTGGTCATAGCCAAAACTCATCCAAGAGCGTGTTTGGTGTGGGAGGGCCTTCTGTCTATGTGTTGCTTTTATTGGTTAATGAATAAAGAATCTGTTTTGGACCTTTAGGAGATCAGAACTTAGTGAGGCATGGACAGCTAGGCTGAATGCTGGGAGAAAGAAGGGCAGAGTCACAGAGAAGCCATGGAGCCCCCCGCAGGAGACAGATGTGCTGAAACTTTGCTGGTAGGCCATGACCTCGTGGTAAGGCACAGATTAATAGAGATGGTAAATAAATATGTAAGAGTTAGCCAATAAGAAACTAGAGCTATTGGGCCAAGCAGTGATTTAAATAATATAGTTTCTATGTGGTTATTTCAGGGCTGAGCAGCCGGGAACAAACAAGCAGCTTCCTCCAACACATGTTAACCTTCTGTTTGTCTTGGCACTTTTGCTCCCGGGCTCTAGATGTGATGATTTGAGTGTTACCCTGTCACACAGGTGTGACTTTCCCACAGAGCAACATGGAGGACAATCTATCATTCTGTTCGATGGTGTGTGCTGGCCAGTGTCCCCTCCTTAGCTGTTGAGTTGAAGTGCCCTTGTGTAACCGCACCCTGGCTTATGTGTGGTAACTCTCAGGAGGGTGTTGAAAGGGCTGGAGAGGTGATGGCTCAATGAATAAGAATTCTTGCTGTCAGATATTAGGCTGAGTTCGGGGGAATCCTGCTGAAGAGGGAAGAAGGATTGTAGGAACCAGAGGGGTCAAGGACATCACAAGAAAATCCACAGCAACAACTAACCCGGCTCATAGGATCTTAGAATCTGAACCAACAACCAGGGAGCCTGCATGGGACTGACCTAGGCCCTCTATATGTGACAGTTGTGTAGCTTGGTCTTCTTGTGGGACTCCTAACAATGGGAGCAGGGGCTGTTCCTAAAGCTTTGGTTGGCTCTTGGGAACCTGTTTCTTCTTCCGGGTAGCCTTGCCTGGTCTTAATACAAGGGAAGAAACAGTCTTACCCCAACTTTATAGACCATGCTTGTTGACACCCAGGGGAGACCTGCTCTTTCTGAACAGAAATAGAGGAGTGGAAGGGGTATGGTGGAGGGGAGGGGAGGGAATGGGAGAAGAGGAGGGAGAGGAAACTGTGATTGGTCTGAAAAGTAAATAAATAAATAAAATTAAAAAATTACAGTTGTATATATAAAAAAGAACACTTGCTGCTTTTCCAGAGGACTGGAGTTAAGGTCACAGTACCTATGGCAGGCACTCGCTCCCACCTGTCAGCCCAGCTCTAAGGGATTAGATGCACTCTCTGGCTTCTGAGGGCACTTACACGCACATGTGCGTGCACACACGCTAAAGTTTAGAAAAAGCAGCTGAAAAACAACCAAAGCTTAGCATTTTCATGAAACCTAATATTTTTGAGACCATTTGTGGATAAGAAAGGCGTCCTCTTATGAAAGTAGTCTATTTTCACAGGTGGTGCTGCTGTCGTCTATGGATTCTGTGAGAAGACACTGGTCACACTAGTTACACAGCCGGGTCATGTAATTTGGGATAGAGAGTAAGCTCTGCAAATATCTGTAGAATGGGTCAGAAATGATTCTTGCTAGTAACTGTAAATCGTTGTATGTCCCCGTGTCCCTCAAAGACTTGGTCTCTAGTGGGAAGTGGTACTGGGAGGTGGCAGAATCTTCAGAAAAGCTCTAGTGGAAAAAACTCAGATCATGGCTTGAAGATGTTTTTACCCCAGCACTTTCTTCTCTTTCTCTTTGCTTCTTGGCCACGGTGAAGTGAGCATGGCTTCTCCACCACACATCCACACCCACAATGCACTTCTCTACCACATGCCCACACCCACAATGCACTGCAGCTCTTCAGGCCCAGGTACCCATGGACTGGAATAGACAGTTATGTAAATCTTTTCCTCAGAAATGGATTATTTCATGAATTTTGTCACAGTGAGGGAAGACTGGCGAATACAGTTACCACAGGCCAGGCACTGATTCGAGATTTAATTTATTCTCTCATTAAAGGTTTCCTGGGAACTAAATATTATTTATATCCATTTATTTAGATGAAGAACAAGTCACTAATAGTTTGAGCTCCTTATTGAAGGCGCTTTCAGTCTAACAGCCTGATTCTACAGGCTGTTTATAGCGGTTCTGCTATGGGAAAAATTAAACATTATACTGGTGTTCTATGCTTGGGGATGCATGACAGTCTTAGGATACTGTCGCCAGTCCCGGTGTATTTTCATTGTCTTTGGCTTATTATCTTGCTGGGGTAAACTTCTGAGGCATTGTATTAAAACCTCAATGAACTTTCTGAAGAGATTATGTGACCTTTCCAAGGACAACTAATTTTCTGGAAAAAAAAAAAAAGAACAAATTTCTAAGCCGGGCGGTGGTGGCGCACGCCTTTAATCCCAGCACTTGGGAGGCAGAGGCAGGCGGATCTCTGTGAGTTCGAGACCAGCCTGGTCTACAAGAGCTAGTTCCAGGACAGGCTCTAAAGCCACAGAGAAACCCTGTCTCGAAAAACCAAAAAAAAAAAAAAAAAAAACAAAAAAACAAAAAAAACAAATTTCTAAGTATTCACAATTCATGTTGTCATTACATGTTAGACCCTCCTAGTATCATATATCTATTTATGTTGTCTTTATAGAGACGAGGAGCAAACCTAGGATTCCATACATAGTAGACAATGATTCTAGCCACACACTGAGCACCCCGTTAGGATATTAGAGTGAGTTGAGGTGGGCTTAAGCTTTTAGAAGTGCAGAGAGTCATCTAAAAGTTGTACACAGCCAGGACTTTTATACAGGGGAAGAGCTTACAATGTCAGGAGCTGGGATTGCTCTGAGTTTCTTTTCTTAGCCACAGAGTTGAACTAAGGAGATCATTCGATAAAGCCTACGAAGTATGGATCTTGTGACACCAAGCCCCAAGCTTATTTGAGAATCATCATGAAGAGAACATAAACAAGGAGACAATATCATGTTACATTAAATATTCTTACTGGAATATATTTGTCAAAAAAAATAGCAATTAAAAAGAGTTTGTCTTCCCGACCTGAGCACAGGTAAGAGTTGCCTGCATCTGGATTTTCAGGAGAAAATTGTCTGGTTATTTTGTCTTAAAAATATTAAAAATAAAACAAAATCTATTTTGGGGTTGGAGAGATGGCTCAATGTTTAAGCATACTGGTTGCTCTTCCAGAAGACCTTGGTTCGATTCCGGACACCCACATGGCAGCCCACAGCCATCTGTAAAGACAGTCCCAGGGGATCTGGTGCCCTCTTCTGGCTTCCTGAGAGTACTACAGGCTTATTATGCACAAGCTATACGTGCAGGCAAAACCCCCACATACAAATTTAAAGATCTATCCTTTTATAAGTGGAATCGTGATCTTACTGAATTTGACTGTTCTGAAGTGTGCTCCTAGATAGCCAGCATCATTTCTTTGTACGTTGCTGCCAACTTAATAAACAGGATCCATAAATCAAATTGGAGTATGTTTCCTCCTGTGACTTAAAGACGGTCTGAAAACCACAGGCACGGAGCCTTTGGAGTGTTGCTGACTAGAAACAGACAGGACCACGTTTAGATTTTCCGCTGGCTCGTAACTCCTCAGATTTAGTCACCAGGTAAAAATAAGCTAGTATAAGATACTTGATTTTTCCAGAGAAACTGGGAATGGCTTTGTGATTAGCGTGGCAAGTACCCACATAGTCAAGGCTTGGCTGCATCTGGTGGCACTGTTGGGAGGTGGGGGAACCTTTCAGAGGTTGTGCCTCATGGTAGAAAGCTAGGCCACTGGAGGATGAGTCTTAAAGAGGGTGCTGGAACTCTGCCACCCCCTTTGCTTTCCTGGTCACCATTCCTAACTGTCCTCATTAGGGTTGCTATTACTGTGATGAGACACCGTGACCAAAGGACTTGGGAAGGAAAGAGTTTAGTCATCTTGTGCTTCAACATCACAGTTCATCATCAAAGGACGTCAGGACAGGAACTCAAGCAGGGCAGGAACCTGGAGCCAGAAACTGATGCAGAGGCCATGGAGGGATGCTGCTAACTGGCTTGCTCCTCATGGCTTGCTCAGTCTGATTTCTTATAATACCAGCCCAGGGGTGGCACCACTCAGAGAGGGCTGGGCTCTGCCCATAAATCACTAATCAAGAAAATGCCCCATAGGCATGCCTATAGCCAGGTCTTATGGAGGCGTTTTCTCAATGTAGGCTCCCTCCTCTCTGATGACTCTAGTCTGTGTCAAGTTGACAAAAAACTAGCTAGTACACTGGTCATGATGGAAAACCTTGCCATGACCCCAAAATTTATGGAGCTAGTGAGCCCAGCAACCCCACAGACAGGAAATACCCTTGTACCAGAACTGTTAGTCTGTGCAGTGATCAAGCAGGTTGAAAACAGAAAAAAAAATGACAAACAGGTGGACCAACAAGATGCATTTTCATGTTAATATTGAACATTAGACATTAAAGATCATTTCTTTGCTATCTTCAAGAAAAATGTATTGCATTTGACCAGTGAATACTGCCATGCATGAGCGTGTGTGTACTAATGTGCCGAGCCAATTAGCTAATTGTCTTGGAGATCTTGGAACGGGACATTGATACACAGGGATTTTAGAGCAGAATGCTGGTTGGTGGATGTGACCCTCCAGGAGGATGCAAGCAGTACCTGCACAAGTGAGGAATGGGTGTGAAAGACCTGGAGAACGATCGAGCTTAGCTGCTGCCTTTCCACCCCAACCAGTTTTTCTTGGGACCCAATAGCAGGGGTTTTTGTTAAGTTGTATATAAAGGAGAGTTTCTTTTCTGTAAATAATACAGAAAAAAACCCTCTCAGCTTCCAAGTTGGGATAGCTGCTCACTAGAAGGGATTCTATTTCTCAGAGGATTATGTGAGCATGAGTTGGCGACATCTTAGAAGTTGGTGAAATGAGCACCAGAGCAGCCATCTCAGCTGGGTCTCTCTGCCTATCCCTTTGTCTGAGTTTTGGAAATCATTTTCTATTGTGAAGAAATCAGCAAGAGCTTCAAATCCGTAATTACCGAGGGCTTACTGTGTGCTGGGCTGTGGTGGGTGACAGGGTTACAAAGATAAAGACACACCGTCTCCTGGGAGCTCTTGGGAGGTGCGCATGGCCGATGATAACACAGAAGGTCTGTGATAGACACTGAACGGTGAAGTGAGGCCGCACACGTGAAAATGTTTTGCCCACCTCAAACATTTTAATTAAAAATTATTTAGGAATACTGTTGATTAGGGTACTGAGGACCACACTTTTTTTTTTTAACAAATTTAAAAATACTGTGGAATATGGCTATAATTAAGACTTTCATGATGCCCTCCTTAAAATGAAATAGACATAATTGGGATGTATATTGTGTATGTACAAATACATAATTTGCATTATTCATACTTTATACATAATTTTAAGACTCATGCTGATAAATTACAATGATGAATATAATCATCTTGTGTCATATTCATCTTTAATTTTGATCCTTAAAGCAATTTAAGTATTTGAGGATCACTGGAAGTATAAAGGACCCTCTATTTTCTCATACCTTCCTGCTTATTGTCTTTAACAGACAAGCAGTGGCCCACTAAGAACAAAGGAGATGCCGGGGAATATGGAGTAGAAGAAGCGGGTCCTGACAGGGCTATTTTGATAGACCCTCACAGATGAGGTGACATCTGAGTTGGGACTTGTAGCCTGACCAAAATTAGGTAGGGAATGGCATTCTGAGGCCATTCCTGGGAATGTACTTTTTGCTGGGAAGTACCAGCAAAAAGCTGAGGCAATGTGGTATTGATGGTTGGGAAGGCAGGCAGTCAGACGGCAGAATGAGCGAGAAGACCAGAGCCTTCAGATGGGACCAAGCCTTGTTACCTGGTTACTGTTCTGTGTTCTCCATTCATGCCATTTTCTTCAGCCCAATCTAGTGTTTTCTAATTCATTAACATTGTAGCTGATAATATTTGCAATATCCATGCCTCAAACTTAGAGCTTATCAGTTTTGATTCTCTAATCATTCTTCTGGTCTTTCCATAATGCCTAACTTTGTGGAGATCGCTTGAAACCCGCCTTCTAGAATTCCCTTAAGGTGTAGGCTTGCTGGTCTCCAAAATTCCTTTAAAATCTGTTTAGTTAGTTTGCTCAGGCAAGGTCTTTATATATAGTTCAAGCTGGCTGGGAACTCACTGTGTAGCCCCAAAATGGCCTTGAATTTGTCATCCTCCTGCCTGTGTCTCTTCAGTGCTGAAGTGGCAGGCACTTGTCTTCCCGCAACCTCGGATCTGTCTCCCTTAGCTTTTAAAATCTAAAAAAACATCTTTATTGTGCTTTTGTCCTTGAAAAGTAATTCTGCTGGAGAGAAACCGAAGAGCACAATTATTTTTTTTCTGAGCATTTTGAAAACCATTGTCGACTGTTCTTGAACTTCTATTGTTGCTTCTGAGACTATGTTCTTTGCCTTGCGTTCTGCAGCTCATTCTGCTCTATAGAATGAAGTGTTCCTTCTTCTTTCTGTGGTCTTTGAGTTGATATTTTCCATTAGTTCTGACAAAGTTGACCATTTTCTCTCCTGATACTGCCTTCCTCATACCGTCTCCTTTTTCCTTGGGGACTTTGGCTAGATAAGGATAGGCTGGTGACTCTCTAGTCTAACTGGTTCTTATTTCTTTCCACCTCCCCTCACTCCTCCAAACTGTAAATCAGCCCCAAGTCTAAGGCATTACTTTGACATCTCTTTCCCCTCTTTCTTCTCCCTCTGCCTTCTCTACACTGACTGTTGCATCTGACCTTTCAAATGATCAACAAAGGGCTGTCCCCAAGTGTCCTGCTTAACACACCTTACAATCATTCCTTTTTATTTATATGTGACACTCGTTTGAAACATCTAGGAAGCGCGTCCATCTTTTTGACCCTGTCTCTCAAAACTGTCATCTACAAAGCTCAGTCTTGAGAGTTGCGCAAACAAGTCACAGAAACCTGTCAGAAACATCTCATAATGTTAAAAATTAAAGGTAAGTTTAAGTTTTTTTGTGTTTAAGGTGGAAAACTGTCTCAGCAGTGAAGAGCATTGGCTGCTCTTCTAGAGGATGAGAATCAATAGAGGAGAGGGTTCAATTCCCAGCACCAACATGGCAGCTCACAACTGCCTGTAGTTGATGGAGGACTTTCATTGGTTAATTAATAAAGAAACTGTTTGGCCGCCGCTCCTTCTACATGTAGTTCTAGTTCCAAGGCACCCAACAGCCTCTTCTGGTCTCTGTAAGCACTTCCCGCTTGTGGTAAAAAACATTCATACACAATACAAGAGTAACAAAGTAAACATTTATGAAATGATTTGATGTTTGGGCTTTTTTCTTTTTATGCCTATCCTGAAATGCATGTAGCCGGAGGCAACAGGTTGGTAATGCCAAGCAGAGAATAAATGCTAAGCACATTAGTTTTCATTTCAAAACCTTCCAGGGCCAGAGCCCTTACGGTTCATTTCTCACCTTTTGAGGCTGCATCAGGCCCTGGGGGTATGACATGACTAGAAATGAGCATCTCACAATTATGAAATGTTCCACCCACCGGGACAGACAGATACGAAGAAGATATTGGTGAAAATGTGAACTATTAGATTGAGTGTGTAAAAAATCAAAAAATTCTGAATTATGTGATGCCCGCCATGTATGAGTGCTGTCCTAAGAACTTTGTGTGTGTTGTCTCCTTTCATTCTTGTGTGTTCACAAGGATGACCTCCAGTTTCCAGATGAGAAGACAGGCAGAGATGGACTGGGGCGGTGGCTCAGGCCATATGCACAGTTTCTCTACACACACGAGTGCTTGAGTGTGAATCCCTAACACCTAAAAGCTTAGCTACGGTTGTGTCTCTCTGTCACCCCAGCAGTGGGGGAGGAGGAGACAGGAGGAGCCCCATGGTTCTCAGGCCAACTGGCCTCGCCAAAAGAAAATGTGAGCTTCCAGCCCAGTGAGAGATTTTGTCCCAAGACAGTAAGGCAGGGGGTGATGGAAGAACACACCCAGCGTGTGTCTCTGGCCTCGAGTGTACCCATGTGGATGCACCCACAGCTGCATGCATTCTCCACACACAAACTGAGACACTGAGAGGTGTCTGGAGCGAGGAGGACCTTTAGTGCGGAGTGGGTGTGCATGAAGGTGAAGTGTGATATTAAGTGGTACTGCCATGGCAGAGAGCAAGGTGTGAGATTTGGCAGCTGTAGGCTAGAGAGGCAGGTAAGAGACGAGCCATTTCAGACCTTGGACATTTTTTAATTTATCTTAAATGCAATGAAAAGTCTCTGAGATTTTATGCTTGGAATAAGAGACAACTGCGCCCTAAGTTTCTGAATGGCACCCTGAGTGGGTTGTGGTTTTGTTCTCTAGATCAGGAACTCTGGAAATGGGTCAATTTTAGGAAGAAAACCATAATCCTGGCTTTAGACACACTAACTCGGCTGTGACATGCATCACTTTTGCTGTGACCAGTGTACTTGACAGAAACAAGAGAAGAAAGATTTATTTGGGGATTATGGTTTCACAGAGCTTAGTCTGTGGTTTTTGAGCAGAACATCACGGAGATGATACTCTGGTTTGTCTTTTTGGTAGATAAGAAGCAGAGAAGGATCGTAGAGAAAAGGGCCAGGGAAAGACAGACACCTACTCCCTCCATCACATCTTCCCTTTGATCAGCTCTCAATAATACCATCATATCATCGGCCCATCAAGGGACTAGTCATTCATGGGATCAGAGAGCTCATCATCTGAATGTTTCTAGAAATACCCTTACAGATACAGATGCTTCATTAATCTAGTAGGTGCCCCAATCCGATCAATTTCACAATCAACGTTGGGCCTTGTGGTGTCTTGGGAGAATGAAAACTACATAAGCTATCAAGGCAAATGTCAAATACATGGACATGAAGTCCATAGGGGAAGGCTGGGCAGGATTTATGTGCGCACTGGGCAAGACTTATATGTGTGTGTGCGCGCGCACGTGTGTGTGTGTGTGTGTGTGTATGTGTGTGTGCATGCCTCATGTGTGTGGATGCTCACAGAGGCCAGAAGAGGATGTTGAATCTCCTTGGAGTTGGAGTTACAGGTGGCTGCGAGCCACCTGACAGGGGGTTTTCTGGAAGAGTAGCAAGAGCATACTCAGAACTGCTGAGACGTCCCTTCAGACTCCCAGCCTGTGGTGGACTTCTAAGTCTGAGTTGGGTAGATGGTGCCACAGTGACCGAAATTGCATTTTAGCATGTAGTGGAAAGGAGTCGGATCTTTTTCATGATGACTGGAGTATGAACCTGTTGAAGACATCTCTCCTGCTGAAAGGAATTTTAGATCCTGTTTGTGAGGTCTGCTTTAATCTTTTGTAGAGGTTTGGACGCAGGGTGAAGGCAGAGTGGGAGGAATTAATTATATAGATTCCTCCACAGAACAACACCACTGGCTAATCTTTTCTCTTTTTATCAATAGAAACTAGTTTTAGAAATTGTGGTTTGAATCTATTAAGTGGGGGGAGCAGGGCAGACAGACAGACAGAACATACACACATGCACACACACACACACACACACACAGATTTTTTTCAAACTGAAGTGCAAAAATGTTAAACGAGTATTTATTTGGTATACTATCACTTTAAATATTTGAAGCATAGAAAATTGAATTTTCTTTGTAGAAACAAACCACAAATTGGAATAGCTTGAACAGCACCTACCACTTTCTTGTTGTGTAACTTACAAAGCAAGCATCTTTTCATCCTGCTTTAGAAGGCCATGTCAGATGGCCTTCCGACATGATGTCCTGAGATTTTCAATATTTTGTGCTATTTCTGAGATAGCTACAAAATATAATTCTTTGAAAATTCCTTTAATGTGTGTGTGTGTGTGTGTGTTTATGTGTATGCACATGCTTGTAGAGGCCAGAAAAAATTGTTTTAGGTATTGTTCCTTAGGTACTGCCCATCTTCTTGTTTTTTTTTTTTTTTTTTTTTTTTTTTTTTTTTTTTTTTTTTTTAGACAGGGTCCCCCTCTGGCCTGTAACTCACGAAGTAGGCCAGAGATCCCCACAGATCTGCCTGCCTCTGTCCTTGGTTGTCTTGGAACTTGCTCTGTAGACCAGGCTGGGTCTTGAACTCACAGAGATCTACCTGCCTCTGACCAGTGCTGGGATCAAAGGCATGCACCACCATTGCCTGGCTCATTTGATTTATTTTTCAATCAATTCATTTACCAGAAGAAAGAGCACTTTGTGTTAGGCGCAATGACTAAAGATGGAGCAGCCTCCTCCATCCTCTGAGGCACTGCCAATGTGCCCACCATTTCTATTATCCCAACCACTCAGATCCTATATTTTTCTGTAATGCTGTTAGTTACCTTTATATATTCACTTTATAAATTTATGTTTCTGCGTAGCATATTGCTTAGCCTTTAAAAAGTTGTAAGAAGAGTACAAATAGCTCTCATATATTTCCCTAGGGTTAACATCTCGCTAACTTTATATTTCCTCTACTCTCTCTAGACTAGGGGTTTCCAACCTTCCAAACGCTGGGACCCTTTATTACAGTTCTTCATGTTGTGGTGACCTCCAACCATAAAATTAATTCTATTGCTACTTCATAACTGTAATTTTGCTACTGTTATGAATCATAATGTAAATATCTGCTATGCACCCTTGTGGGGGTTGAGAGCCACAGGTTGAGAGCCACAACTCTGGAGAGATGTACACATCCACACAAGTTATACTTCTCTGGGCTAAGAGTAAGTTATAGGTACATATACCGATTGTGCCCAAGTTGGGATCTGGACCTCTGATGACCTGGATGGCTTCTGATCCAGCAGGGGGCTGCCACCCTAGTTTGGGGCTGGTGTTCTGGTGATGTGTATGGCCTCTGATCTGTTCGGGGGTCCTCTGGGGTTCAGGATGCTGGCCTGGCTTCTGGTGGGTGTAAGAGTCTTCTGCCAGAGGTGTGAGCTGTGGTAGGATGGGGAGAGGAAGGGCAGTTGGAGTTGGCTGGGTGGGCGAGGGCAGGGCAGGAAGTGAAGGACGGGGTGGTGGCTTACCTGTTTGGAGGGAACTGGCCTGGCCTCTGATAGGGTAGCAGGCTTCCGGCAGAGGTGTGGGCTAAGATATGGGTGGCAAGGAGGAGGGGAGGTTGGGGTTATGCTGGGCAGAGGCCGGGTTTGAGGGGGGCAGTCTTGCCTTGGGTTCAGGGAGCTGGCCTGGCACCTGGTGGGAAAGGGGGCTTCCAGCAGAGATGGGTGGGGAAATTTTTCTGCCCCCTCTGATTTATATTACCAGACAACCAGGCAACTGTCTAGAAAATCCTCTAGGCAGATGGATTGTAGAGCAAATACCCCTGTGTGTGCCCTGAGCCTGGGATGGCCACAGCATCCTCTGCACTCTCATTCACCAAGAGAATGCAGGATCAGAAAGTCTGAACCCTTCATGGTAGTTTTCCGTGACTTTTTGGTATTGTTCACCCCACTCTGCCTTGAAAGGCTGATTTGTTTTTCAAACCAGTCTCGTTTTCCCTTTCGTCAGTTCGACATGAATTGCGCTAATATACCAATGCGCGTCTTTGCCAGGGGCCTCGGAAATCCCTGAAGTGAATACCTTTGGTTTGGTCTTACACCCCCCACAGCGACCTGAGCAGGTTTGTGTGTTGAGTACAGACAGAAGCTGCCCCCTTCTGCTGTATAGCTGAGCTGTTTCACGGTTGTCCAGAAGTTTACTCTACTCCATGGCAACAAGCGTTCTGCCCAAATTTTCCATCTGGTGTTTGAAGCCTGCATCTTGCAGAGACTTGTGCCGCTGATAGTCGCTGTTCATCTGCCTTTGGCTTCAGTATTTCTGACGTTATCACTATTGCTCATGCTGAACAGCCCTCGTTTGAAGTAAGAGGCACTTGGCCTTGTTTACTTAGCGGAAGGAACTTCGGTTCCTCATCTGGAAAATGGAGGGTTTGGCTGAGAGAGCCCCTGCCAACTGTTTTTAATGATTTGTGTATGTGATTGACAGTTTGCCTAGACAGAGACCACGGCCTGAAAGGCGGAAGGAAGGCCTGAGGGCCATGCCAGGCCCTTAAATGAGCGAGCAAGTGAATGGCATCATGAACCCCGGCTGCCTAGGAGTGAGGAGGCCGTTTCACCATGAAGAATACGTCAGTTGTAGTTTTCACTAGATTTTCTTTTTAGGGAGTTCTTAAAAATAAATCTGAAGGCTGAACATGACTTACAACTCCTGATTATTTATGGTCTGGCGTATTCCTTCTGTTCTTGTCTAGTGCCTGCTCTGGGTCTCCACAGGTGTGTGTGTGTGTGTGTGTGTGGTGTTTTTGAACATCCTGTGCATATCCAGTGTTAGTCTTTTGATGGTCTCAACTATTCTAGTTACCCCCTACCAAATGTCATATGTGTTATAGTCACGAAGAATCGATGGCTCCCAGTCCCCGCTACTTAACAAAAAGGGCCACAGACAGTGCTGGATGAACAAATATGCAAATAAGAGCAAGAAAAAAAAAAAAGGAAGCCTTGGAGTGTGAATTGAAGTTCTCTAACCTGGTGCTCCACAACCATTGCCAGCTGGTCTTTATTGGCAGTGCCTCTTGTTGCTTTCGCTTCCCCACCTCCATTGCTGGCATTCCCCTGCCGTCCTTTTTGGTCTACCCTGGATATTTATCAAGCCCCAATTCATTTCTGTCACCATCAGATTGTGCCGTTTCTTTGAGACTGTTCCTGCCCACACCACTGCTTCCCCCTCTGATGCAGTGGGGGAAGCGGCTCGGCATGCTCCCCCCACTGTGTCCATTTCATTCCTCACCTGTCTGATGGAGGTTAGCTCTGCAGCCATAGGCTCTGCATGTGGAGACTAGATTGTAGTACTGGGGGTTTGCATTTTACGTTTTTTTAAGCATTGTAAGTAGAATTAGCTTTATGGTGAGAAGAAGAAAATGAAATGACCATCAATTTTTCAATAAAGAGGCAGCTACTATTAATACATATGTAATCCTTTCAACATACATGTTCATGTGTACACCCATACCTATACCCACACCATATTATTATTAAAAACGTCATTATACATGCGTTTTTATATAGATACTTTAACATTATATAAAGGCTAATTTGCTGTTCACTAAATATGTCTTCAATATTTTAATTGTTTCAAACTTTTAAAAGCTGGTGGGTGCTATTGATGATTTGTTGAATGTAAATATGTATAAAACCCATTATTTCTAGAAAATTTTGAATATGTATTTGTTCAAATTAAACCGTGATATTCATCTTTAAAATGTTCTGGATGGGGAAAGGAGCAGTATGATAATACACACTTTTAATCTCAGCACATGGGAGACAGAGGCAGGCAGATCTCCATGAGTTCAAGGCCAGCCTAGTCAACATAGCAATTCTGGACCTGCCGAGGTGACATAGTGAGTCCCAAATATACTTTCTCCTTTTTGATGGTCTGAAATGCTATACTGTCCCCCTTTACCTACTGAGTTGTGAATTCTGGTCTAAACCCTTACACAATTTTAGTCTAATGTAGTATAATTTTCTTTTGGGAAGTTTTACTGAACGTCTATTATTATACCATTCATGGGCATAAATTGAAGTGTTTAAAATTTCCCAAGAACACAAGAAAGTTTTAAAATGTCTATTATAAAAAAAAATAAAATGTCTATTATATATATTGAAAGGTAATTTATTATATGCAGATAAAAAGATTTTTCTCCAATTACATAATGGGTCAGTGAGTATTACTGGTTGCAGACATTAAATAGGGCAGCTTAATTTTTCTTATTTTCCATTTTCATAAATATCAGTGTTGAAAACCATTTTCATATAACTCAAAATAATTGGGGTAAGAACAGCTTTATTATGGCAATATTGGCTGGCTCTTTTGACTTTTAAATTATTTGTTTAAAATATGTATCAATTGCCAGTTATTTTTAACTGGACTCTTAGGTGATAAGCAATTAGTTCATGTGCCATTCAGTTGGTTCTGTTGACAGTAAAGGTAGCAGTACTAGCAAAATATCACAAGGTGTCAGGTTTAGGGATTACATCTTATGTAATATATTATTTCATAAGGATTTGCATCTGTAAAGGGTGTGCTTATCATAGAAAGTCACTGATGATCATGAGTTTTCCACAGGGGTAGCAAAATTGCCTCAGTTTCCCCATTTGGTTTACATCCCTCCAGAATAAATTTTGTCCATTTTTATTGTGCTCAAAAACACTTATTCATAATATATTTTACATATGTGTGTAGAAGTGTTATAGTCTACTACTTATGATGTTTATAATACATCGCTTCAGAAAAAGTATTGATAAATTTTAATTTTATGGCTTTTTACATAATTATGTATAGGCTCTGATGAATGTTGATTCCTCTTTTTTAAATGTTTATTGATTTAACCATTTTAAAAAGTTTAATCTTTATAATCATCTAATTATTTTACTTTAGGAATTGCTTCTGATCAATATCACAATTTTTTAAGGCATGTCTCAATGAACAAAGAAATTAATGTTTTCTTTTCAGTTAAGCAACTATTTTTCCCCTGTGGTACATCTCCTTAATTCTCACTTCACTAGATAGACAATTTTTTTTTATTTTGTAAAGGTTTTTCAAATTTTAATTTTTACTTAAACACTTTTTGCTCATAATATTGCATCTGAAATGAAAACAGGAAGAGCCCTGAGATCCGGCTTGGTGGACCTATCATGCCATCTATCACAGCAAAACAAGACAACCAAAGCAGCCAAACCGAGGTGCCATTTCCTGCGTTCTAACCTTGTGACTTCCTAGCTTTTCTTGCTGAGCAATCTACTTACAGAGAAAGCAGCCACAGCACACTTGATCATTTCACTGTGTTCCAGGCAGATGCTGGTTTCATCACCAGAATCATCACATTTATTCTCCACGTTAGCCTTGTAAAGTATGAGTTAGTGTTTCCCATAACAGGCTAACAGCAATCTTATTAGGTTTGACTTGGGTGTTTGTTCACAACAGTGTTTCCCTTAATCACATCAGTGAAGGAGAAACGGTGCTCCTGGTCCCCATCAGTGAGTCTTCAGAAGAACACGTCTGAAGTCTCAGGTCTATGTTTTTGCAGATGAGGATATGTATGCATTTTACTTTTATGGATGACCAAAGGCAAACTATTGTCATTTTTCGCTCCAAACTCATTCCCATTTGGTACCAAATATCTTTGAAAATTCATTCAGCATCACTAGAGTCTCCTTTGAAAACATTTGTGGTTTTAGTGTTAACAAATGGCTATGATTTGCTAATATTCTATTCTTTCCCATCTTCTCTTAAAGATAGTGTTTTTAGAAGAATCATCTCAGCAAGAAAAGCTGGCCAAAGAATGGTGCTTCAAACCATGTGAGATCAGAGAGCTGAGCCACCAGTAAGTCTCTGCCAACATCTTGCCTTATGCTGGGAGCCAATACCAGCGTTCAAGTGATCAGAAAATTCAATGAGAGAGGGAGGCTTTCTGATTAAGCAGCTGGCCATCATTGGGGAAGATGGGTGAGAGGAAAGCAATCTGAAGGACAGAAACTCTGAGGGCCAGAGGCTGCTGTCGTTACTTTATCAAACATCTGCTGGGTATCTTGTGTACAGTATTAAAGTCTTGGCAAGTTGTTAGTCCCAAGTAAGCATGGGGTGGTGGGGATGAAGCAGGGAAACCATCAAGGAACAAAGTCTGAGGAACAACCATTCTAATGGCATGCTTAGGGAAGATCTGTGTCCAGAGTGCATTTGAGTTGACATTTTTGCGGTCTTTAATATCTATATAAAATGTGCTTCATGTGGTGGGCTCACTGTCTCAATAGCCTGGCTGATTTCTTTTATATAAGTGAGAGCACTTTTCTCGAGCTCAAATATTTTTATCTAATTTCAGAAGCCTATTTTTTCAAATCCAATAAAGGTGGAACTACCATTTTCATTCTGAAAATACATTTAAAGCTTGGGAAGCGACTTTAGGATGATGCAGTGAGAAGCTCATTTAACTAGTGATGATATCAAACAGATTGGGTGACATGGGCCTTAGTCTCCAGTCAACTGTTCTGACTGGGTGGCTTCTTCCAGCAATTTATTTATAACATGGGTGGAAGAGTGGGAAGTGCCAGCATAGGCCTGTAATCCCTGCACTTGGAGGCTGAGACAAGTTCAAGACTAGTCTGGGTTACATATTGAGACCACACCTCAAAAAGAAAATGAGAAGTGGGAATGGGACATGAAATTGTGGGTGTTGGTTAGTGATAGAACACATGCTTATTATATATGAAATCCTTGGGTTTAATTCCCAGCAATGCAAAAATAAAGTTAAATAAAAATAAAGGAATATAAAAGATGGGTGGGTGTTCTGATTACTGCATATAGGGTTTTATATTGTTCTTTTTCTTGATTTTTTAAAAGGCTAGGTCATTATTTCAGATTTAAAACGTGAAGCTGATGTTCTAAGGGAATTATGCTAATGACCGTGGGATGGAGATGGGAAAAGTTGAAAAGTGATGGGAGGGGAGCGTCTTCATCTCCTTCCGGTCCACCCAGTGGACCACCTCTTGGCCCTGTCTAATGTTGGCTCCTGATGTCTACCATCCAGCTCCAAATCATTTTATGAATGGCGAACTGACTTCTAACCTTGGCCGCATTGACAAGTTGCAAGTCTGTAATCATCCCCGAGCTGCGTCTTGCTCTCTGTAAAATGAGGTGGTGTATTTAGGGGCATTGATTCCACCTGCTTCTCTCACTTCCCACACTCCTGCATCTTTATCTCACAAGCCCCAGACTCACCCTTGAGTATGTCGACTTGGCTAATGTCATGTCCCAGTGCTTCCTGTGTTGGAGCAAAGCTACACAGGATGCAATGTGTCCTTCAATAGCTTGTCTCCTGCTCTTGAAGATGGCACCCTCAAACACCGCCTTTGCCTTTGCCTCTTTGCTCCTGCTAACACACACAGGTTTCCCTTGAATTAAAAAAAAAGTGAAGTCCCCTGACTTTTGCTGTGAAAGATGCCCAGTTCTCTCTCTATCACCCGTATCTAGAGTGCAGCACTCCTCAGCCCCTTGGACAGAACTAAAGCAGCCTGAGACTCTGAGTTCCTTTGATGTTGAATGCCATGGGCTCACTGCAGTAGAGGTCCCATAGTCTCTCTGAGGCTTCATACATCCTGCCTTCAGATTTTTGTTACTGGTCACTTCCCTGCCTCCCTTTTCACTCTCTCTGATATCTCTGTGTCCTGGCTCTCCTTTATTTTCTTGACAACAGTTCTGCCAATGTCAATCGTCACCACCCTCTCTTCCTCTCTCATTCTTAAGTGAATACTGACACTCAAGAGTTAGCTTCATTTCTACAGAAATTTCTGGTATTAGCAGCTTGTAGAGAAGCTTCTCAACCCTGAATCCTGTTTTTAAATCTTGTGTGACCGCTTATCCCACATCTTCAGTAACTTCCTGGACACCTAGAGGCCACAAGCTAGGGTCCTTATGCTTGCCCAGGAAACACTTTATTCCCTAGACCTTCTCTCTGGCTCTTCAACATCGTATTTTGGTAGTGATTCTTGTTATTGTAAGAGTAGTTGCTTTTTGTTTTCCTGTTGAGTAATATTCCATTAGGACCCACTTTATTTATCTGAGAAAAGCAAGTGACAAACATGAGAGGAAGAATTTATATTGTTTCCAGTTTGGGACTATGATCTGAACAAAGCTGCTGCAAACACTCTTGCACAACCTGTTTTATAAACTTAAGCTTTATTCTCCTGAGGAGACACATAGGGGCAAAATTATTCACTAAGAGTCTCTGTGTTACAAGATCTGTGTGTGTCTCTCTCTGTCTCTGTCTCAGTATCTCTCTGAAACATACATGCCCCTAATATCTTGAGCTATTATAAAGTCTCTGAAGGCAGGAAGATGCCTTGTTTCCCTTTAGACTCCCCACAAGTCTTCACAGACTTTCCTAAGCACCTTTGGGAAACACCATCTGATAAGCACCCGACTGCATGTGAACTCCAAGATATTTCAGTTTCCGGTGGTAGGGGAAGTAAGAGTCCCAGGGACAGAGGTACCCAGAGGGGACAGTTACTGACACATTTCATGTTGTAGATGCCCTTGACGCCTTCCTACATACTCATAGCGAGCAAGAGCCTAGAGGAGAGCTGCTAAGGTCAAGACTTCTCTCCAAAGCTCACAGTTAATGGTTCACATTTTCAAGTTAAGGATATTTCCTGAGCTTACATTTGTTGTTATATAAATGAGAACACCATTGTCCCACCCCATACGTTAAAAACATCATCTTATCACTACTACTGGCATTTGCTGATCTTTTGTATGCTAGGCTCCACTCTTGTGTACAATAACTCAATCCCCACAATTCTATGATCATAACCCTCTCCTCATTTTTCATATAGTGAAGGTGAAAAACAGGGAGACTAGGTCACATGACACATATCCCACTGCTTGTTAATGGTGGGTCCTCACTCAGGCAGTATGACCTAGCATATGAATACATGTATGTAACTGCTATAGCAAGCAGCCTACCGTCAGTGACACAATGCTCAGAGGAAACTGTGTCCATCTCTAGTACATATAAACCGGTAAGTGTTAGCTGCTTGCTCCACAGCCTCATTCCTATTTCTAGCTCCCCTTTTAACACAGAGCATTTTAAAGCTGCTCTTGCCTGCATCTTACATCTGGATATATGGATGCATCACATTTGCTGGCTAAGGATATCAAGTGTTGAGTTCAAGTTCCGTGGGTGATGGTCCAGGTGCTCCAGGTGAGAGCAGTGGAGTAGATATCATGTGTTTGGACGCGTTGATGCGGTGAATTCCTGGGGGAAATGAATTAGCTCTTTAGATGAGTCTGCTAGCATTTGCTTTCCTTCCTTCTGTGGATAGTGCTTCTGAAAACTTAAAAATATCTATCCAGAACCCGTTGGTATAAAAATAAACAGAAATGTGGCTGGGGAGGCTCAGCCGATCAGAAGCACAAGTGGAAAGCTGGGCACAGTGGTGCATGCCTGCCTTCTCAGCACTCAGGAGGTGGAGGCAGGAGTAGCATGAGTTCAGTGCCAGCCTGGGCTCTACCTCAAAATCATGTCTCCAAAAGGAAAGGAAAAGAATTGAAGCAGGATGGTGGTGACAGCATCAAAACCCCTCCTTGCTTCACCGTCAGAGCAGCAGTCCATGTCTGCATTCTCCTGGCAAAGACCAGGGATCTCCAAGCAGCCCAGGCACGTTCTTGATGCTCTGTTGAGAGTTCAGCCTTTGGACACATGGAGGACAGGATTTCTTGCAGTCTTCTAAGATGAAGGAGACCACTAAACCTTAAGTTATTGGTTTCATCTTTATTCCCCTGTTGTGACATATGTCTTTGTCCCTCAGCCCAGTTCTTGAAGCTTGAAGACCCTATACCCACCTCTCTACTCTCTGTCCAGCTGGAAGAAGAGAGTGGTAGGCTGTGGCTGTGGCTTCTCTCCTTTCTTCTGCTATGGAAACTCGGCTTCTGTGTACTTCTGTGCTTTCTTCTGCTACAGCAGCTCGGCTTCCGTGCACTTCTGTGTTTTCCTTCCCTCCAACACCTCTGACTAGAGCTGCAACCGTTGTAACTTAGGTGCTCTCTTTTCTAGCAGAATTTTATTCTTATTTTCTGATCTCTTTAAAAATAAGAAAATTTAGAGTTGTAAATGTGCAGGACAGACAAAACCCTTGCTTAAAGATGCTCTCCAATGATTTCCTTCTCCTCTTTACTTCCCAGCGAGTTCTTCATGCCGGGCCTTGTTGATACACACATCCACGCTCCTCAGTACGCCTTTGCTGGAAGCAACGTGGACCTGCCACTGTTGGAGTGGCTGAACAAGTACACATTTCCTACGGAACAGAAGTTCCAGAGCACTGACCTTGCTGAAGAAGTCTACACCAGAGTTGTTGTGAGTATCTTATGAGGGGGTGCTGCGTAATGCCTGATCATTCACGCAAACATTCATTTCTAGTTATAAACACTTCAGTTATAAAAGTGTTAAGGGAGGCACGGACTGTGGCAGCATTCATTTTTAAGTCCTGTCATAAGCCAGTGAGCCTGCCACCCTCGTAGCGGCAAGGAGAGAATGTGAGTGTAATGACCCTAGCTTTAGTCTAGTGGATTCTACTACAGCGCTCTCTTATTCTTGTCTTCTGGATGTGCTCTCTCACTGCTGCCAATTCATAGTGCTGTTCTGAGGACCATCTGGAGTATCCATGTGACCTTCAGAAGGCTCTGTGACTCACTGTCCCCATCTGTAAATCTCAGATAGCACTAGAACCTCCTTGATGGATTGTTATGATAATTCATGAGATTAATATTTGGGAGGTCCTTTACATAGGACCTAGCACATGGTAAGAACTATGTTTTGTTATTGGTTTAATGCTCAAGGAAAAATTAAATTTCAAATTGCTTTTGGGAGGATATCACATCGTTTTATTAGTTTGGCAAGGAGGGGAGCTAGGGTGGTCTCACATTACAGAACAGGTGGGGATGGGCTATGAGCACTGATGGCTTTAGTAGGAACACTGCAGCCAATTCAGTCCCAATCAGGGACTGCTGTGTGTGCCCCACTGTTAGGTTGAGGGCTGGGAAAATGGGCCACGTTCTCCTCTTTTATAAAACCTAGCTCCAGAATAAGAGCACACCCAGAAACTGGAATGCAAATACTTTTCATCTGGCCCCTGCCTCCTACAGTGAACTCTTCGTTCACTGGGTTCTTGTAGGACTGACCAGTGGTTCTTCTGTTGTACTGGCTACATGCCTTTTGCATGAACTGGCCTGGCTCTCCTGCCGGTTCCTTGTCTTGTATCATTCCGGGCTTAAAAAATAGAAGCAGGCACTTACATTCATTCAGTTGTCTTGCTTAGTTAAGATTGTGGGGCTGGCTTTTCGCCTGCATCCACATGACAGTAGAAAACTGAGAAGGGCTAAAAGCTGGTTATGAATTGGCTAGCACACTGTGTTAATGAATTGTGTTAACCACACCAAATCTTTATCTTCACAATGTATTTATACCTCACATTGTTCTAAAACGGGTTTGAAATTGCTTAAAATTGCATAGGATGGAACAAAAGAAAATGAGTCATCAAATCACAGAAACGGAAAAAGAGGGGAAGGGAAAGCTAAAACCCAAAGTTAATGCTCGCTCTTGGGAGAGGCTATCACAATTTTTTGCTCTGCTTTTAGCATGTGGTGAAGACATGGAAATCAGAAATGAAATTCACACTATGTGTGTGATTTTGAGAGCCACATTTGTTGAAATCAAAGCAATCTATTCTTTATACCGAAGTTAAAAAATTAATTCTGACATTGCTTAATGTGGATGAATATTATGCTGACAAAATACATTTGTAAAGATGGTTAGGGGTAGGAGAGAGAGAGAAAAGGAAAGAGAGAGAGAGAGAGAGAGAGAGAGAGAGAGAGAGAGCTTCAAGGATTATATATTCTTCAAGCAAACTCTCTCTATATATTTCTTTATTGTAAATATAGGTATTTAAAGTCAGGGAGCCCAGAAATGGTCTATTCCTGACAAGTATTTATTTGCCAAACTTGCCCTATGGTCCTGGTTATGAGCAGGACCACATATGCTGACAGAGATCAGAATGGAGCTGACCTCTGCTTGAGAGAGCCGGCATTTCTCCTTCATGCCCCTCCTCCTCTTCCCCATTCCCTCCTCTTCCTCCCTCCTTCTCTCCCTGTGTTCTCCCTGTCTTGTCACTTGACTGTACTTTGCATAGATTTCTGAATCTTCTAGTGTTTTTAGCTCATTCCAGTCAAATGTGAAACTACAGCTTCTCATTTAGCTCAGGCTTTTCCTCATGAGAACCCAGGCTGGAGGATTTTTCTCACACCACGGCAGCAATGCTGGACTGAAAAACTTCATTAATAGGATTAACTTTGGATGGAGCAAACAGGTCCCAGTGTCGCTGTGAGAACACATCTTCCAGCCATTCATTTTCTCTAGGAAGGAGCTCTTCAGCTTCTTCAGGAACTGTGGGAATGGCATACTTGATGCTCTGGTGAGAGATACTGAGGACCCTGGAGCTCAGCTGGATCGTCACTTGCCTTTCTTCATCTTGTTTGGGTGGGATTTGTGCCCTTTTCACACTTAGCAGTTTCTACAGAGAGTGACTCCCTACACAGAGGTTAGGAATGCTTGGGTGACTTCTACAGGGAGGAGGAAGATTCCTGCTAGCACGCCCAGGCATCCGTACTCTTCTTGAGGTCTCCAGGTTCTTCTCTGTGCTCTCTTCTGCAGTCAGGTCATCTCATCTTGGGTTTTTCTTGGGGGTTAACCCCTAGTGCTCTCATTTATCATTGTGCGAGTGGAAATTTGCTGAGGATAAAGATGTAATGATCGTTGTTCTGCCAGGTGGAAGCAGAAGTCTGGCTGAAATCAATTTACTTTGTCATACAGAGCAAAATCTCATTTGTATGCTCACAGATAAATAAAACTTAAATATTTGCAAATGATCCCAAGGAACAAGGAGTTAATTGGCACCACATTTTGTGACCTCTGAAACACACAACTAGGAAATTAAAAATACCAATTTCTCCTTAAGTTCTCACTTTGAGACTATAAATACTTTTGCCATTTGCTGAGGTCTCTTCCACATCAAGATGGCATACCTTTCAATAAACACATGTTAAAATTAAAAAGCAGACTTCTATTTTCATCTGTGTGTGCCATGTGACTTTTCTGAGCACGTGCAATGCGGGACTTTTGTGATTTATTTTTAGAGGAGAACACTAAAGAATGGTACAACCACGGCTTGCTACTTTGGAACAATTCACACTGACTCATCCCTGATCCTCGCGGAAATTACAGGTGAGCAGCTGAAAACAGGATTTATGGGCACATCAAGCAAAGACAATCAGACCATGCCTGGAAATAGTTCATATTCCATAGGAAGCCATGCCTTTGGATCTAGGATTTGAGCATTTGCACTTTGTACTTTTTGCAAGTAGCTGCATGCCTGGGAATAGCCTTGACTCTTAAGTGGGTTTTTATTG
This sequence comes from Arvicola amphibius, assembly GCF_903992535.2. NCBI lineage: Eukaryota > Metazoa > Chordata > Mammalia > Rodentia > Cricetidae > Arvicola > Arvicola amphibius. The sequence goes on along the minus strand of NC_052047.1, from coordinate 162,848,852 downwards.
TTTAAAGGAGTTAATTATTTCTATATGGATTCTGGTCCCAGGGTGATGTTTATAGATCTGAATTTTGTATATCAATTTGGGTTTTTTAAAAGCACATTTATCAATGTAGCTGTAGCAAGAGTTTATTACATTATAATTAACAGATAGGTCTTGGTGGTTAGCTAGATTCAGGGCATGGTGCTAAATGCCAGAAGCATAGTCTTAGTTTAGTAACATGTTGCTAGATCCCAAACAATTACAAAATACTCCACTCTAAATAGCCTTCTGACATCTACTGGTGCCCTCATAGCGCAGATAGAGTAACTAAAGCTCAAAGGTGTGCACATATTCAAGACCGCAGAGCTGGGAAGCAAAATGGAGCCTGGATTTAAGCTGATGATCCTACATATGCCCAGCACAGTGCCTGCCATTTAGCAGGCACTTGGTAAACACTGTTGGCTGATGATGTATTTACCCTGCTGTTGGGTTCTAGCATAGCTTACACCAAGGCCTAATGGCTGACACTGAAAATAAAAAAGAAAGTTCTCAGAAGAGGCAAAAACAGCCTGTCAGGAATGTTTCCATGGAAGTGACCTTTAGCTGCTTGGAAGAGGGAGAGGCAAAAAATGAGGAAATGAGATGGACAGAGGAGTGGGTGGGGCAGAGATGTTGATGATAGAGACAGGAAATAGCGTGGCCTAAAGAAAGGGGGGGTTCATTGGCTGGTCAGGAGGGAGTAGGAGGTGAGCAGGTTTTGACCACAGAGAAGCCTTGGACATGCATCAGAGACTCAAGAGAAGGTCTCAAGCCAGACATGGGATATGATGAGAGCAGCATGTTAAGGAATTAATCTGATGACTAGATGTTAAAATAACTTGCAGAGAGAGTGGTAGGAAGCCTTCTGAAAGACTTATGACCCCAAGGAGACATTGTAACACAGCCCCACCTTCATAGGGCAGCCAAAGTATGAGTTTCTCCAGCACATGTGATGAGGTCCTTCATTGCCAGCAGCTGCCAGGCCTAGCAGTCAGTCAATGGTAAACAATGCTATGACAGTCAGGAAGAGCCACGGCATGTCATCTGAGTGCCGTGAGCCTCGTGCATTATTCTTTGTGTATTTCTTACAGTCCCGCTCAGAGCAGAAGACTCTGGGACATTGGAGTCTAGATCTCAGATGATAGCTACCATCTTGGAATAACCACAGGGGCGAGGACTCAAATCTAAGTCGATCACCCAGCATCCATGTCCTCTCATATTATAAGCTGTCCTTTATCTAGAAAAGAGACCCGACATGCATGAGGAGGAACTTGATCCAGGGATGGCAGGAGAGTAACAGATAGGAGAGAAATGAGTGGGGGGAAAGGATAAAAATTGGTATATCGAGACTATTAATGTATTTTCTAGGCTCTGAGGTGATTCCCTCTTGCACCATGTGAGAAGATGAGTGTCAAGATAGTTATGACATTGGTAGAAATAAAGACAAAGTGTATAGTCAAAGGAAAAGGTAAATAGGAAGTATAAAATACCCAATTGTTTCCCGGCAGGCTGGGAGTGGGCTGGGGGCTGGGTAGAAGCCATTTGTTCTTTGAATTTAGTGGCTTTGTTATTGTCACAGTGTGAAGACCGAGTGATGACTCTTAACATTCTCATGTTTTCAAGATAATTTTAATTTAAACGTGTTTTTAGACTCCTCAGAAAAAGTGTCAAAAAAGAAACACGTCTTCAGACTCTTTCTCCCTGTGCTCCACAGATAAATTTGGGCAGCGAGCCTTTGTGGGCAAAGTATGCATGGACTTGAATGACACTGTTCCAGAATACAAGGAAAGCACCGAGGAGTCGGTCAAGGAGACGGAGAGGTAGCGTGCCTGGGGCTTTTTATCTGTATGGATGGCGCTGGAAACAGAGAGGGGAAAGTAGATGCCATAAGGACCCAGTTGAGATCTGAGCATGGTGACAGACTATTCCGCTTGTTGCAGTATCTCGTTAGTCCTCAGTGCTCAAACATGTGACGGTGGTCAATGGGTGGCTCACAGAGCTGTCCTCTGTAGACTGGACTTGACCCTCAGAAAGCTCCACAAGGTGGTTGATTTGCCCACGACCATTGGAGTAGTCCACTTACCATCAATCTGATGTAATGCAAGAGACAATCATTTCACAGAAAGAAAATGTTTCTTTGGGGTTATTGTTCTAGAGGCTCTAGCACATGACCGAGTGGTCACGTGATTAGGCAGGAGTGATTATAGGATACACTGCTCACCTTATAAGCCAGGAAAGATAATCAGACAGAAAATTGGCCGGAATTCCAAAATGCCTCCTGGGGGCACATGCCCAGTGGCCCAGCGATCTTCTAGCGGACTCCGCTTCCTAAGATACCCTAGTTCCCAAAAGGACCGACCTGGGGACCAAGCTTTGGCACATGGACCTTTGTGGGACACTCATCCGAACCATTTATTAGTATAGATTAAAGTGTCAGAGGCGGGGTTTAGCAGAGTGAAGAATCTCTACGACTTAAAATGTCAAGTTCCTTGTAGCATGACATGGATCTTACTCAAGTCGTGCTTAGTATGGGAAAAAGAGGCAGGAGGTGTATACAAGCGTTTTTTACTCATGCACATGCCCAGGAATAATGGTGTGAGGAACCACTTACAGAAAACTTGTGAGACCTTATGGGAAACATTCCATATACAGGTGGGTGTAAGACATTTCAGTAAAAATAGTCAGGCAGAGTGGTGCACACCTGCAATTCAAGTGTGTGGGAGGCTGAGAAGAAAGGATCACAAGCTCTAAGCCAGCCTTAGCCACATAGTAAGACTGCCTAAAAAAAACTAAAACAAGGTTGTTGTTTCTTTAAATAACCAAAAATTATGTGCTTCCGTGGCATAAAGCATAGAAAAGCCCAACGAGGTGCAAAGCTGAGACATTCTCTTTAGTTAAACTTCCCAAAGACATCCATGTGAGATTTTACTCTGTATCCTTTTAGTTGATTTTGTTAAAAAACAATACAAAACAAAACAAACAAAAAACAAAAAAAACCCTTTATCCATCCTTTGTGGTTTTACAGCATGCACCCAGATCCCACTCATCTCCCTGCCCCATCACCTCCACCCTCTTTCCTATGACCTTCCCCTCAAAACAAAATAAAATTGAGAGGGGGGAGGGAGGGAGGGAAGGAGGGAGAGAAAGAGAGAGAGAGAGAACTTTGGCGTGGAAGCTGTATACTGTGTGGTCCAGTGAGTCACACCGTATACACCTTAGTCCACATATCTTTACTTGTAAGTGTTCTTTCCACTGGATCAATGTGTTATAACCACCTAGCACTATTCTTTTGTCCTACCATAGAAAAAGAAAAAGTATCTGCATGCATTCTGGAATGACCACAACATGTGCAAATACAGAACTAGAAAAACTCCTCCTCAGAACTGTTACATGATGAGATGAAAAGCAGACATACAGCAAGAAAGCTGTATTCCTTTTTATTAAAAAGGATTTATTTATTTATTTATTTATTATGTATATAATGTTTTGCCTGCATGTATGTCTTCAGACCAGAAGAGGGCACCAGATCTCATTATAGTTGGCTGTGAGCCACCATGTGGTTGCTGGGAATTGAACTCAGGACCTCTGGAAGAGCAGCCAGTGCTCTTAACCTCTGCGCCTCTCTCCAGCCCCGGCTGTATTCCTTATATGCCTTTATTCCACATCCGTGGACTCATGGACAATAGATCCTTTTTAGTAAAAGGTCTAGACACATTCGACGGTGATACACAGGCAAGAGAGACACTGAATGGTAGAGACCAACGGCTATTATAAAGCCCCTGGGTGTAGAGTGAGTTTGCCAAGGATGTGAACTGCCTGTTTTGGGCTGATCTGTACCTCAAAGGAGAGAGCACATGTGCACACAGAGTGTCAAAACACAGTGTGGACAGAGACAACACGACAGGTCCACGTGACCTGTCCTCTAACGTGACTGCTTCTCAAGCCGCCACTCACAGATGCCAAATACAAAACAGGTGCCCTGGACACACCAGTGTTGGCCTCAGGACAGGACTCCAAAAAGTCTGCTTGCAAGGGTGTGGGGTACTCAATGCTATCCTCCAAGGTCAGCACAGCAGGCCTGTGGGTGATTCACAGGTAGGAATCAGGACGGAGAATAGAAGCGTAGGACTCAAGGCAGGCTAGTTTGTAAGGTTTGGCAGGGATGCCCAGGATGAGTGGAGTCTCATTTATACATAACCCACATTACACCACAGTGGGGAACCCTGAAAACACACTCCAGCTGAGGTTTGATTCCAGATGGACACTTGGCTCATTGAAGTGCAGGACAGGCCTAGAGAGATGGCTCAGCAGTGCAGGGTTTGGCTTTGGTTCCCAGGACACGCATGGCTGCTCACACATCTGTAACTCCAGTCTCGGGGAAACCAATGCCTTCTAATCTCCATAGGCACCTCATACAGGTGATAGACTCATACATGCAGGTCAATTCATATGTGGAATAAAACTAGCAAAAGAACCCAAAGGTCTTCTATTCTGGAAGGAGCCAGGATGAGCCCAGGCTCGGTGTCCAGCCCCTCTGATCTCCAGATGTCAGATTTGCCGTCCTTCTTCAATTATTCTTGCAAATAAGAATTGCAAGAAAGAAAGAGGCAGAGGGCCGTGTCACCGAGGCTATCGGAGGACTTGTCCCACACCTGACGACTACCGAACGGTACGTGGGTGCGGGAAATGTGGTATGCAGTACAACTGACCAGCTATGAGAGAAAACAAAGTTCTGACAACATGATGAACTTTAAAATGGCTATTCCAAGAAAAACAGACTAAACACCAAAGGGAGCACGTTATAAACCTTCATTTATATTGAATGCATAGAAACTTCAAGTCCACGAGACAGAAAATGGAGAGTTTTGCTGGTGCTGGTTATGGGGGGGGGGCACTGCCCATCTCCCGCCTATAGACCCAGGGGATCTCACTCTGGCGACGAGAATTCAAAAACTGTATTATTACGGTAACTCTGCAACCCAGTAAATTGACTACATTTATTGAATAGAGCACTTAAAATGGGTGAACTTTATGATATGTAAATTATACTTCGCCAAAAATGACTTTGAAAAATGGAAATATGTTCCAGTGCACGGTCTCTTTAAGAGTCTACTAGGAAAGGTTAGGTTTTTAAGCGCATATTTTTGAAGGGTTGCTTTTAGATTCACCAGAAAGTGATTCTTGACAAAGACTTTAATAGAATAGAGTGGCACATACTGCAGATTCCCCAACTGTGCGACTGCTTTGCGTACTACAAAGTTTCTCTCATCTCTCCTAGCACCCATCCTCCCGTCTTTGCTCCCACACAGCTGAAGCAATTTCTTTTAAAGTTCAAGAACCTTAAACTGTATCGGCAACCTCTAGAGTCTTCTTAAGATGTAGAATTAAAGTTAAAAAAACAAATTAAGTCCCTCTTCTAGGATGCCAAGGTCACTAAGTGGATGTAGTCCATTTTGTAAAATTGGTGTGTTCCTTTAAAAATGTCTACTTGTGCATGTTTGCACATGTCTGTGTTCACAGGGGCATGCACTAGTGCACACATCAGTGGGGGCCAGAAGAGGATGCTGGGTGTCCTGCTCAGCCACGCTCCACCTACCTTACCCCTTTGAGTCAGGGTCTCTCACTGAACTGTAAGCTTTCAGCTGGGCTAAAACTCCCAGCATGCACCTGGTTGTCATGACACCCCAACACTGGGGTTGGCGGCATACAGAGCTTTTGATTTCTTCCCTCGCTCCCTCGCTCCCTCCTTCCCTCCTTCCCCCTTTCTCTCCCTTCCCCCCTCATTTCTTCACTCTTTATTTCTTTCTTTGCTTCTTTCTCTCTTTCTTTTTTCTTCCTTCCTTTCATCCTTCTTTTTTTTTTCCATTGGTCCCTGAGATTCAAGTTCAGGTCTTACCCTACCCACTGCACCTTCTTCTCAGCCCCACACAGGAAGGATTCTTTATTCTCCTGTATTAGGCTAGGGCTTCCCCAGGAGGCCAGATTTGTTAAGTATGGTGCCCTGCTCATTTAATTACTTTTAAAACATTAGTTGCACAAAGTAGTAGCTTTCACTGTGACATTTTTATAAGTGCATATGAAATACTAAGATCATATCTACAACCCCCTCAATAGCTTTTGATTACAGTTATTTCGTGAGTTTTCATTATGTTCAATTTCATATAATATTGGGGGTACTTTTTTACATGATATTTGATGGTTTTTCCATGGTATCTCGAATGTTCAATAAGGAATTTCACCATATTGTATTCCACATCGAGAGGTACACAGAAAAAATTTCTTCAGATTTACTCTTTTGGGGCATAAGTTTAGACCTCAGCTTTGCTTCTATTTTCTGGGATTCTCTCACTTCAAGTGTGTTTCCTCTGGAGTGCTGAGGTGAGAGGCTGCTGCGTGGTCACGGGTCGAGGGGCAGCTCCTGCACAAACCACTGTTGTGGTCACCTAACCTTAATTCACAATTAGTTCCTCTGGGACTGAAGATGGATCCCAGAGCTTTGTTCATGCCTGGCAAGTGTCTATCACAGAGCTACATCCCCAGGCTCTCAGTTCACACTTTGGTCTCACATAGTACCAGAAGGAAGAAAACTAATGACTGGCTAGGACAGAAATGACCATTTCACCAGACAGTTGTCACTGTTCAAGTAGGCAGAAGTGCTAGGTTCATGACTTGTCCCATTCCACATACACTTCATAGCCACCTGTCATCAACTTCCACCTTCCTCCAGTATCCACCTCCTGCCAGACTCTGTCCTCGGATACCCATGGTGATACTGAGGGCATAAGTAGCTTCCACATAAGAGGAGATTAGAAGAACAGTCTCTAAGGCTTCTGAGTGCTTGTGTGTGCCCAAGAGTCCATGGCCCCATCATCCACAGAACACGGTGCCCTGCAACTTTATCACACAGACTTGGAGCCACTAGCACAGCCTGGGGCTGCGTGGATGCTCAGAATGGCCCACAAGATGCCAGAGGACAATATTCCCTGTGATTTTCCTCTCCCTCTTTTGCTATCAAAGGAAAAGCTGGGTAATTATTGCTTGTTAATCCCAATGAAACCTGCGGTGTCAGAAATGTTTGCATGAAAATCAGGACATGTAAGGATCCTGTTCTCACCCCTTTGAAACATTGATTTGAAGGTAGCTAACTTTTCTAACTTTACACTTGTCCCTTGATTTCAGATTTGTGTCAGAGATGCTTCAGAGGAACGTAAGTGCATTTTCCATTTTCACCTGGAGTGCTGCTTTGTGAGCTGTAGCCTCTGCTGCAGATTAGTAGATAGATTACTCTGTGTACCTGTGGCTTAGTCTTTACATAAGAGACATTTTCCCAGAACCTTCGCTTGTTGACACAGCGTGCCCAATAGCTCAGCTCAGAGAGGTCAGGTTTTTTTTTTTTTTTAATTGAAAACATCTGGCAAAGAGTGAGTACCGGGGAGTGGAGTGGGATGGTTTGTCGCACGTGTCCAGTGCCGGATGGTGATCTCAGTGAGATCCATTCACACGTGCACTGGCAGGGCTGTGTGAAAGTCTTAGGGATCTTTTCATTTTATAACTGAGAATTTGTTCCTGTTGATCAGTATCGCCTCATATGATCCAGAAATCGCCTTTCTCGGTGTCTATCAAAGGGAGTGAAGTGGGATGTCTTGGGGAGATTGATGCATCCTACGTTTACAGCCTCAAATATGGAAACAACCTAGGAGTCTATGGATGAATAGATAAAGAAAACTCATTTCATTCAGTTATACATTATATGTTTACACAAGAAAACTATACATACATGTTTGTATATACATATATACATACAAGTGGGATATGTACACAATCTAAATATGTCTCCCATATCTCATGAGTACGTATGTACACACACATGCATGTATAATGGGATACTATCCATTTGTAAAAACCATCTTGCTATTTGAGACAGCACAGATGAATCTGGAGTATATTATGTTAAATTAAATAAGCCCAGTTCAGAAGAGGAATACTGCGTGTTCTCATTTGTATGTGCAAACTGAAAATGTCAAATCCATGGGAACTTCTGGTTTTTGCTTTCCAGGAAAGGCTTGTGGGACACCATCTTTAGACCTCTCTGGGTGTTTGTAAGCACAGTTTTGTAGTCAGAAACAATGATCTGATTTTAGTGGATTTGATTATTGGCTATTAAACCGTGCTGCCGACTCTGTGTTTACTGAGCTTGTTATAGCTCCAGGGATGTTGTGTGCACCTCTCTTTGGTCCCTGTGCCCTTTGTCTATGTGCAGCACGGAACCCAAGTTTAGTCAGGTATGTGACTTCCACCCCGAGTTCACTAAGCTTTTAGTTAGTGCAAGGTGTGTTAGCCAGCTGTCTGTCACAGTAACAAAATACTCGAGGTAAGCAGCTTGTAAGAAAGGTCTGCTTTGACTTATTGTTTCAGAGAGTTTTAGTCTATGGTCACTTGGCCTGGTGGCTTTTAGGCCTATAGTTAGGCAGAACATGATGGCAGAAATTTCAGGCAGATGGTAACTGCCTAGCTCATGGTTACCAGGAAGCCACAGTTGACTTTCTTCTAGTTGATTCTACCTTCCAAAGGTTCTGTCACATCCCAATAGCACTATTATCCAAGAACCTTCACCCAACATGAGTTTTTTTTGGGGGGGGGGGGACCTCCTCAAGATACAGGCAGAGAAACAAGCTACCACCTCACCAGTGGGTGCCTCCACCCCAGGTCTTATCTGAGGTAAGGGATTGCTTCTCATTAGTGATAACACTTTCTTCTGTGAGCTTGATGCTGAAGAAAGTGCTGTTCTCACTCATAAGTTGTTTTTTGGAACCTAGAACCGCTGTCTACCTGAAATTGGGGCTTTCCCTCACTATTGAAACTGCAAAAAAATCGTTGTTATTGTTGAATGTGTGATATGTTCATGATCTCCATATTTTCCTCACGAATTTCTTTTATTATGTACAGTACTCAAGGGTGAAACCCATAGTGACCCCGCGCTTTTCCCTTTCCTGCACGGAGAACCTGATGAGCAAACTTGGCAACATCGCCAAGACCCATGATCTGCACATCCAGGTAGGCATTTTTCTTTGGTTTGTGCCTCTGTCTATACCTGCTGTAAATTCCAGTCTCCAGCCTCCATCTTTGGAGGCCCCGGCCCTGTGTCCCTTGCACCTTGACCTCTCCCTGAGGAGGGTCAAGGTAACCCACCCAACTTTGACCCTTCCCCAGAAAAGGTCAAGACCACTCCCCCAGGCTACTTAAACTGCTCCCCCCAAAATAAACACGTGTCGTCCTCCCCCTCCCCCCTGTCACGTTGGCGGCTTTCCAGTTCCCTTTGGGGCCACCCGAGAGTGCAGGAGTTCAATTAAACCTGGATATCTTTTAATTTGGTTTGTTTTGATTTGGCTTGATTGGGAATTTTGTGTCAGCAGAGAGCTCGTGTTAGAAAATATTCTTAACACCTGCAAAATCTCTCAGTGCCTTCAAGCCATCTCTAATAACCTGTAGTTCGCCTATTGAAATCTCCTAGAGTCAAAGAATTTCAGGGCATGAAGCACCCTGACTGAATTCTCCAGGAAGGAGGCTCCCTGTCTGGCGTCACCAGGAGGCGCCCTGACTAATGGCACCTAATCCAGTTGGTCAGTTATTTGGGTCAGGAGCCTGAAGTTGTTTTCATCCATGTTCTCTGATCCATCTTAGACAGGCCAAGACAGCTTTATAAAGGATAGCAAGGTCAATGTCAGACTACCCATTTTTGGTACAATGGTTTTAACACACTTTCTTCCTACTTCTATTTGATGCTTTCCTGGTGTTCTAGACCTTCATTTGTAGAGGAACCAATTATTATTTGAAAAGTAAAAAGAACTTAATTTCTACCTTACGAAAGTGCATTTAAAATCCTTTTGTTCTGAGCGTCTTAATTTAAAGTCAGGAACAAAAAGTGTATCGTCCTTTATCATTAAGTTGTTGCAATTTAGCAATAAAATACTTTTAAAATCTCACAGCTGGGCTAAAATTAGGAGCTCCCCTCCCCCACTCGCGCTTAATTACACACTGCACTAAAATTTCCCCTCTTTCGGAGCTGACAGTCTTAGAGGGAACAGAAAGTTGGGGTGAGGCAACATATTGATCCCTTGCTTTTATTTATTTATTTTTAAAATGTATGTTCATAGGACCCATTTGTGTGTCCTCCCATGATTATTGTTTGTGGCTTCTGATATTTGGACTTTGGATTCAGTCCCCACAGTTATGCTATGGTGATAAAATTCCAAATTTAGATAGTGTTTCCACTTTGGGAACAGCATGGTTTATTCTAAGAAAGAAAGAAAGAAAGAAAGAAAGAAAGAAAGAAAGAAAGAAAGAAAGAAAGAAAGAAAGAGAAAGAAAGAAAGGAAGGAAGGAAGGAAGGAAGGAAGGAAGGAAGAAAAGAAGGAAGGAAGATGCAAATGATATTAAAAACTACATAAAAATAAAATGAAAAAGACATGTTAAAAGTCTGTCCTTTGGCTGGAGGTACAATGCCATTGACAGAGCGCTTGCTTAGCATGCAAACCCTGAAACCCTGAGGTGGATCCCCAGCATAACCTGGGGACGCAGCACTCAGGAGGTGGAGGTGGAAAAATCAGAAATGCAAGCTTGTCCTTGGCTAGAAATCTAGCTCACAGACATTTTGGGAAACAGGAGATGAGCTCTGATTAGAGGGATGGATGATATGCATTTATTTGTATTATCCAATTAAACCACCTGGTTGTTCTTCCTGTTGTGCTACACCTATGCCTTTCATGGAAGGACTGGGGTTTAGTCCTGACTATGGGTAGAGTTTGACGTAGGTGCAGCCCTGGTTGGAGTCATTGCTCACTTTTTCTTTTATCTTGCCATGTCTCTTCTTAGCACAGAAAAGAGGCTTGGCAGAGTTGTTTTGCAAGAGTTTGTTGGCTCGAGAATTGTTCCCAGGATCTACTTCCATCACCCTGGGTCTGAAATGATTTTTTCTCTAGAGACTTAGGTAGCTTCCAGTGTAAGACGCTTTGTGTCCCCTCAGATTTCAGGTGCCCCCATGAAAGGTTGGTGTGGCTGCCTCAGACTCACTTGGTTTGTGTGTCATCTCCCATGACTTCCTTCCTAATGAAAGCGGGATTCTTCAGCTGTCATTTGCACACTATTTGGTGCAAAAACATGGTTTAGAAGGCCAAAAAAAAAAAAAAAAGGCAGACTGAGGCCAGGCCCTGAGCCTAGTCTTCCTCCTGTCTCCAATACATGGAGTTCTGTAAAATTTCACACCTGAAATATGACTAACACATCTGCATGAGAGATGGAAAATGACTTAACTAGCCCAACGCTTTAATTGCATGTTGAGAAGTGGAAGCTCACAGAAGAGAACTGATTTGCTCTAGGACACATAACTAGGCTCAGAATTCAGTTCTCTTTGTTCAAATTTTAGTCTCTTTCTGAGTGACCCGTGGATTCATCTTCAGATGGTCACTGAATTCTAATAGGCAGGTTGCTGCAAGCAAGCACTGGGTGCTCTTTGAAAGTATTTACGTTTGTTCTTGTAATAGATTAGAGTTTCAAGACTTGAGGGAAAGATCTCTCTCTCTCTCTCTCTCTCTCTCTCTCTCTCTCTCTCTCTCTCTCTCTCTCTCTCACACACACACACACACACACACACACACACACACAGAGCCAAGTTCAGGATATTGAGTTTTTTTTTGTCATGTATATTGGTATAGAGGATGCATATAATCATTTAAAATTAAACCCAAGCCGGGCGGTGGTGGCGCACGCCTTTAATCCCAGCACTCGGGAGGCAGAGGCAGGCGGATCTCTGTGAGTTCGAGATCAGCCTGGTCTACAAGAGCTAGTTCCAGGACAGGCTCCAAAGCCACAGAGAAACCCTGTCTCGAAAAACCAAAAAAAAAAAATAATAATTAAAAAAAAATAAAATAAAATTAAACCCAAGTACAGAGTTTAATGTTTTCATCCATAGTCTCCTATATTAGCAAGTTCAGCAAGCAGAAACTAGCAATGGCATGTTGAGATAGAAGATATAATGTTAAATATTTTACAAAAAAGTGAAAACAATATTTATTTGTTTGCAGAGCCATATAAGTGAAACACGTGATGAAGTTGAAGTTGTGAAAAACTTATACCCTGGCTACAAAAACTACACAGATGTCTATGATAAAAATAATCTTCTGACAAACAAGGTAAATTCAGTATCATGATATAATGTATATAAAGTCAATGGTACCCTTTAAATTTCAGAATCTCAGAAGTAACCACTGTTCTTCAGTACACATGCATTTTTTAAACTAGAGTAAACCCAGTGTGTGTGTATGTGTGTGTGTGTGTTTTGGGTGTACGCATGTATGTGTGTATGTGTAGGTGTATGTGTGTGTCTATATGTTCATGTTTGTGTTTGTGTGTACACGTGTGTTTGTGTGTGCATAGATATATGTATGTGACTATATATGTTTGTGTCTACATATGTATATGTTTGTATGTGCACATGCGTGTAGATGCATGTGTGTGCATGGTATGTTTGTATCTATCATTATATGTGTATGTCTATATATGTGTGTGTTTGTGTGTGTGTGTTAATACGTGTGGGCCTGATGTTTCATACCTATCCCTAAATCTAAAATTTCATTGGATGGTAAGAACGGCCTTTTTTCCAATGATGCTTTCACAGTTAGTACATCAGTGGGCTTTTCTTCGAGTCAGCAGACCCATTTCCAAGGATAATTCTTTAAAGGCTGTAAAAATGGGTGTGCTGGTAACACAGGAAAGGTTGGAAATAACTATCCCCAAGGAATTGGTTAAATCATAGAATCTACATAGTGAAAATTCCATTCAGTGTGCACAAAGTTCAAATATGCATGCTTCCACAGAAGAACATTCAATACAATAGGACATGCAAGTACCTGCGTGTACATGTGAGTTTTCACACTTAAAATTTGCCCAGAGATACACACTGAATGTTAAAAGCAACTTTTTAAACTCTGAGGTTTAGAAATTGAGTATCTATTACGTCTATAATTAATTAAAATTAATGTGAGTGGCAAGAGACCTCGTTAAAGCAATATACCCTTTGGCCTTGGCCTTCTGTGAAATGAACGCGCCGCCTTGAGAGTTTACTGCGGCAAGTTGTTTCTTAGTGACTACACGAAAGGAGATAGGAGCGCGAGCGATTGGAAAGGTTAATACTTTGCATAAATAATGTAAATTTTACATCGGAAGTTTGATCCTTCTTTGCCTATATTACCATATGATTAATAAATTAACCTTAAATTTTCATGCTAATCTTATTTGTGCAAAGGTGGAGAAAGTTTTATTTGAATAATAATTTTTGCCTGTTGCACTATGCCTCCCAAAGGAGAAAGCAATTGAGTATAGATTTTATATTAAAGTAAAAAAAATTTTTAGAGAACTAAATGTTGCTTGGAAACCCACAAATCTTACCAGGATGAGAATTTAGAGAGGTTTCAAATGTGTGGCACCTACTTTCTTAAGCAAAGTTTACCTCCTTAACTAAAAGCTGTTATGATATGAAGTATCCTGATTTCACGTCCATGTCAAGAACCATGGGTGACTGTATTGAAACTAGTAACAGAAATAAAGAATTCTTTCCGATATGGTGACTTATGCCAAAACTCCCAACAGCATTCCAGAGGCTGGGGCAGAAAAATTATGAGTGTGAGGCCAGCTTGGGCTCCATCATTCAAGGCCAGCCTTAGCTATGTAGAGATCCCATCTCCAAAACAAACCAGCTACAACAATTAACCCATAGTTCTTTACAAAATCACATTTACAGCTTCCATGTACTTTTTGAAAGTCCTGATTGGAATACAGACAAGCCATCAGCCTACTGGAGGCACATCATATAGATTTAGAAAAGAGAGCAACTTGAAAATTTTCTATAGCAGATATAATAAAAATTGTAATATGTTCACTTTGGCTGGATTTCCTATGCCATGGATGAGCCAGCCGACTGATCCTGTACTATATTGTAAATCAGCCAAAAGAATCAAAATCAAGAGCCAGGGCTAGGATGGAGTTCAGTGGTAGAGTACTGGATTCGATTACCAGCACTACAATAAACAAACAAATCGTTAAAATGTACAAACTTGTTGAGACCTTTGTAATATGTATTTGATGTAGGGATTTTTGTCCTTTCAAATAATAGCAACAGTCTTTGTAAAGACCACTGTAGCCAAGCTGCATGAGTATTAGTACAAGCATTTTTCGTGGTAAATTCCATGCTGGCTATTCTTCTCTCTAGACTGTCATGGCACATGGTTGTTACCTTTCTGAAGAGGAACTCAACATCTTCAATGAACGAGGAGCATCCATTGCACATTGTCCCAACTCAAACTTATCGTAAGTACACAACAATTGCTTGGTAGATTATTGATACTTAGCGTAGATGGGCATTTTCTGTTTTCTTGGCTTCTTCTTCTTCTAGGGTCTGTTTCTATACTGGGTTTGAGTGGAGAAGGAACCAGGTAGATGGAGGCTCACCTGTGCTAAGGTGAAGAAAGACGGCGTTTGAAAGAGGGCATTGCTGCAGAGTTCCGCATCTCTGAAAATCTCTAACTTGCACACACATGCAGCAAGGGGAAGCAGAACAGAGTTTAAAAATCAATAACATTCAGGCTTTACAGCTGAGAACTGAAAGAATGTGTATCCCAGGGGCCTAGTGTGCCCCAGAGTTTAGAAGGGAGTTACGGCTGTAAAGCTCTTGGTCACGCTGCTGAATGTGTTGAGACATAGCTCATATAGGAAAACCCAGGAGAGACTTACTCTCATTTAATTCCCAGAATACGAAAGCTTTATTTGAAACATGTCCTTAATCTTTTTTTATATGTTAGTTTTCTTTGTTTAGTTTTCAAGACAGGGTTTCTCTGTGTAACCACTCTGGTTTGTCCTAGAACTCACTTTTCTAGAAAAGGCTGACCTTGAACTCACAGAGATAAGCCTGTAAAGGTGTATGCCATCATCCAGTGTCCTTAACCTTCCCAAAGGTTATGAATTCATGAATCAATCATTTGAAAGTTATGGCTTATATCAACCAGCAAAAGAAAAAGGTCCGTAGAGAGAAAAATGTCGTGTCTAAGTTTAGGGAACTTGTGGATAATGTGATCTAGTCTGTAGATGCTGGGTTAGAAACTTAAGAGTTAGCCGGGCGGTGGTGGCGCACACCTTTAATTCCAGCACTCGGGAGGCAGAGGCAGGCGGATCTCTGTGAGTTCGAGACCAGCCTGGTCTACAAGAGCTAGTTCCAGGACAGGCTCCAAAGCCGCAGAGAAACCCTGTCTCGAAAAACAAAAAAAAAAACGAAAAAAAAAAAAAAACTTAGAAACTTAAGAGTTGTGTAAATAGTGTATTTGGGTGAGAGCTGATCTTAGAGAGTACTCCTGGGGAGTCTGACACACAGGGCAGAAGTGAATAACATCAAACCAGTTACCACAGTGGGACCTGGAATCTAATTCTTCTAGACTCTGACAGTTGTCCACCTCAAGAAGTAATGACACAGAAACAGGAACAAACACTCAGCAACGGCAGATGGGCTGGGATGACTTTGGAGGAGCATCCCTTTTGACCGTCTTCCAACAGGAACAGAGCAGAAGTGGGTAGCACATCTCAGCAAAGAGCTGGAGGTATTAGCAAGCTCAGGGACTTCCTGAATGGCACAGATGTGTGTTCGTGACGATGTAAGAAGGGCTCCTGGACACACGGGACATTTCTCTAGTTGTTTGAAAGGTCTCAGAAGACCCTGAGTTTTTTGCCATTCTTTTTTTAAAAATAGTTATTTATTATGTATACAACATTGTGTCTACATGTATGCCCGCAAACCAGAAGAGGGCACCAGACCTCATTATAGATGGTTGTGAGCCACCATGTGGTTGCTGGGAATTGAACTCAGGACCGTTTGGAAGAGTAGGCAATGCTCTTAACCGCTAAGCCATCTCTCCAGCCCCATTCTTTTTTTTTTTTAAATTAAAATTTTCCCCCTCCTCTCCTCTTCCCATTTCTCTCCCCCCTACCCCTCCCTCTCTACTCCAAAGAGCAGTCAAGGTTCCTTCCCCTGTGGGTCCTCCCTCCTCCATCCAGGTCTAGGAAGGTGAGCATCCAAACAGACTAGGCTCCCATAAAGCCAGTATATGCTGTAGGATCAAAACCCAGTGCCATTGTCCTTGGCTTCTCAGTCAGCCCTCCTTGTCAGCCACATTCAGAGAGTCTGGACTAATCACATGCTATATCAGTCCCAGTTTAGCTGGCCTTGGTGAGCTCCCAGTAGATCGGCCCCATCGTCTCAGTGGGTGGGCGCACCCCTCGCGGTCCTGACTTCCTTGCTCATGTTCTCCCTCCTCTGCTCCTCATTTAAGACCCTGAGTTTTGAAACAGAAAGTAAATGTACATGACTTGGTGGCCTGGATTACAGCCTAGGGACAACAATTTAATATCCTTTGGATGAACAGTAAAATACCCTCTAAATTAAAACATGATCTGGCTGTTCAAATAAATGCTGACCTTCAAGAGTTTCAGGTTTTCCTCATGCACATTGGGGCTTTGAAATTATAGTTTAGAGCATCCTCGAGCACAGCCATTTGGTCACTGTGTCTTCTTGGACTTCTAATTACATGTTATAGCTTTCCTTTGCCTTTCCCTGGATCAAATGGGCTGAAGATGATGAGGTTCAAAATTCAGATCGGGAGCTCCCTCTCCTAGGTTGTTATCCTTGGAAGCAGCATTTGTACTCTCAGACCCCCATTTCAGTGGTTCCATCCTCTTTAGCTGTATCATCTTTGACCCTGTAAGCAGGGAGGAAGAAAACCATGAGGGAAAAATACCTATCCTTATCAGTCATATTGTCATCGCCAACCTTCTAAAATAAGACACAACCATGAGAGGAAGGCCCAGCAAAGTGCTTACTCGGAGTTTTATGTGCACAGGACTGTTAAATGAAGACCAATGGGCACAGAGAGCTCTCCCGTATTTTTATGCCTTGATGAGATGGAGCATGACAACCACACAGAAATGTAATTGGACAAAGAGGCTTTGATCTAATGCCTCTTTATTAAGTCGGGATACTGGGGAGGGCGTCTTCAGATCTTCTTGATCCTTGTGTCATATATATGGTTTTCCTTCGGTGAGTAGGGCAGGACCTCTTCCAACATAGAATCTTATGACTGCCTATCAAACAAAGTATGTCTGAAGACTCCTTCCTGGCCAACAGAAGACATAAGGATGGAGGATTAGAATAATCTCATCAGGATTTGTGGCTGGCATACGGAAAAAAGGGCAGACATTTTAGTTATTTTATTGCTTTTGGGGAAAACTAGGACCCTATGTATGCTTCGTAAGTGCTCTACCACTGAGTTAGACCATAGCCCTGAGAAATTCTGGCTTATATGGTTTGGAGACCTGAGGGGAGGGGATCAGAGAGATACTCTGATTTTTGAGCCTACTTCTGAGGCCCAAAGCATCATACACTGGGCTATTATTTTTGTACTTTAATAGAAATTGCTTCTCTTTTAGGTAATGCATTGTTCTGGATATAGAGGAATGTGATGCTTTCTAATTTATTTTCTGTCATGAAGAAGGAGTTGGCTAGAAAGCTTGCAGCCCTATTAGATTCACAGACTAAGTACCAAGCTTAATTCTTAATCCTAATTTTCCATGTAGTTTGCAGCCCTCCACCTTCCTTGCTAATTTGGACCCTTGCAAGAGTGACCTCAGGTCAGGAAGACGGAAGCAGCTTTTTACCGTCTTCTTTGCTCCACCGCTTTCCTGACCTCATCTGACTGACTGTTGGCCTTGGGGCTTAGGATGAGAATCACAGGTTTTAGTACTATAGCTGTCTTTGACAGTGCCTGTATGCCGTTAAAGCACTCGGATCTCCTTGTTCTTGCATTTTCTTTCTCTCCAGGCTGAGCAGTGGCTTACTGAATGTGCTTGAAGTCCTGAAGCGCAATGTGAAGATAGGGCTGGGAACAGGTAAGCAGCAGCATCTGGAGCTGAACTGGTAAAATCACCATTCTGATGTAGCTGATTTGTAGATACTCGGGCTGTGCTTAAGGAACGTGAGCTTTATTGGTTGCTTAGGGATGGGTGTCTTAATAAGGAACAGCAACCAAAGAGGGAGAAGTTTGGAAGTCATTACCCTCACCTCTCAAAGCCATTTTTTCCTTTTCATTGTTTCTAAGCTGGGCACTCGTGTCTAACAGCTCACAACTGCCTGGTCCAGCTCCAGGGGACCTAACATCTTCTTCTGGCTTGCACAAACACTTGCATTCACAGCTACAAACTCTCACATAGACATATAATTTAAAAATAAAACAAGTTCTTTTTTTAACATTTTGTGGATTTCACATTATGCATCCCAATCCCACTCATCTCCCTGTCCTCTCGCATCCACGCCCTCCCTTGCAGAAATATTTATATTTAATATTAAATTAAATATTAAATATTTATTTCCCTGCAGAAATAAACAAAATTTAAAAGAATAACTGAAAACCAACACACACACACACACACACACACATGCACGCACGCACGCACGCACAGACAGACACACAAGATTCTGTAGCGTGTCCCAGTGAGTCACACAGTATACCCTTTAGTCCATCTTTACTGGTGAGTTTTCGTTGTGATGAGTCATCGGTCTGGTTCGAGGCCTCTGGCTTCTGCTGCACTATGGATGCTGGACCCTCACTGGGACTCCTCTTGGATGTCCTGTTACTGTCCTGTGTCTGTGGAGGTCCTGCGGTTTTGGATTTGCAGGTCTAGCCCCTTCACTTGCTCAACAGTTCATAGATGAGGTGGATGTTGGGTGAGCTTAATCACAGCCCTGCTTCTGGGTCTGGGTGGTAGCTGGGTTGGTTAGTTTGCCAGTTTTCTCTCATAATTACCACCTGGGTAAGTTCTCCCGTACTGCCCCAGGTAACTCGCCCAATGCAGCAGGCAGCAAGAAGTGGAACCAGTTCTCCTGTTCTCAAGGCCTCAGACCGGGATCACCTGCACTCACTACCAGGGCCAGCTCTTCCGCCTTGCTACCCTCTGCCCTTGTTAGTCATTGTTTCTCAATGATGCCTAGCCATAACTATATATTTCTATATTTTTCCTTTTTGGAAATATAGTATTTCCAAAAATATTTGGAAAATATAGTATTTTGGTAGTGTTTCCCTAAATTCTGTTTCTATCTCAGAAGTCTTTTTTATTGTTTTTATTGAGCTATACATTTTTTCTGAGCTTCCCTCCCTTCCTCCCTTTTTCTCCCCTTCTACCCTCTCCAGTGACCCCCATGCTCCCAATTTATTCAAGGGATCTTGTCTTATTCTCCTTCCTATGTAGATCCATGTATATATCTCTTGAGTCTTTGTTGTTTAGGTTCTCTGAAATTTGCAGGCAAATGGATGGATCTACAAAAAAAACATATTGAGTGAGGTAACCCATACCCCAAAAGACAAATATAATGTGTACTCACTCATAAGTGGCTTTTAGACATAAAGCAAAGAAAAACCAGCCTATAATCTACAACCACCCAAACTACAACAAATTCTTAAGAAAGGAATTAATCTTGCTGAAAATATAGTCAGTGATGGAGAGAATAAACCTGAGAACGAGGGCATGAGTGTTGCAGGGCAGAAACTGAGCAAGGAGCATGAGGAGGACTGAAGCACAGCCCTGAGACAGATGTTTCTGGCTCATGAGGAACTGGGATCGATACAGTAGGTCACGGAGCTCGGGAGAGGACAGTGTTGAGAGAACTCACACCCATGTGCTAAATCATAGCCAAACACATTGTAGCAAACTGTTTTCATTTCAAGAAAACCAAAAATGCTCCCAAAGAAGTGAATCTGGGAATAAAAACTACCAACAAAACAGTGCATGATTGTTTTGTTGGAGGTGCTCACAAATAAACCAAAGGCAAAAGAGTTATTAATCAAAAACATTTTTCATATATCTGGCAAAAGCAACAAACTTCTCAGCTATATAAGACTTGGAAAATATTCTCCTTATGACCCCTCCGAAAATAATTACTTGAAAGTCTCTATCATTAGTCGAAATGAAGGGTCATTACATAGGGATGTGAGCACACCTGGGAAGTTAGGGAAGCTGTCCCAAGCCTAGCACGGAGTTGCAGGAAGACAAGGTCACATGCCTTCCCACATTTGGAAACACGCGAATGAATAAAATCCAAAGATGTCTGAGAGTAGTAAACGGACTCTTTGGATCTGGGAAGCAGGTCACGAGGACAGGGAAGATGGGAAAAGGGGGAAGAGGGACACGATCAAAGATTGTTAAGATATGTACATGTATAGAATTCCTGCAGCAAAATTCATTCATTTGTACAATTAGTATGTGTCAGTACTAGTAACAACAACAAAAGAGTAACCAGAGCAGATGACACACTTCTGCTCACACTGACAACAGTGACAGTGTCAGGGGATCCAGAGAAGTGGATTTGTTTGAAAAGATACTATTAAAGTTCCTAGAATAAATTATCTTAGCAATTGTAAAGAGAAAAGTACTAACAATGTTAAAAGTGTATCTATTTTTTAAAAGTAAGCCATGGTAAGTCAAAAAGATCTCCCTTTGGTGGAAACACATGGTAATTGTTTTTGAGACTGAACATTAGATTCTTGATTTTATACTCCTTACATTATTTGTATATTTTATTTGTATAAAAAAATGTAAATGATGTGTGCTGTGTAAGGAAGAGATATTGAGGAGAATGAGCATAGATTTTCATGGAATTCACTGATGTTTTATATAGCTCATACATATAGACAGGGGTGATTTTATAGTGTATTTTAAGCACACCTGTGTCACATGACAGCAGATGTGGAATTTTCTAGTGTGTTGTCACCTACATTTGGGATTTCACAAATTTGGCTCTAGAATATGTACCCTCTATAAAGAAAACTACCTGAAAAAATAAGAAAAATGGGATTCCTCCCCTCTAGAATCTGAAGAAAAAGGCAAAATAAACCCTGAGTGAGCCCCGTGCAGTAGCATGAAGGGAAAGTTGAAGAATGTGGAACAACCCATCTAGCATGGTTACAAACTTGTTAAGACAATGTGCATGGAGCCACTGCTCCACTTGCAGGGAGAGTCCCCTCCCCTAGCCCGACTGCTTAGTTTGCCTTAATGTGGCACAAGCTAGAGTAATCTGGGACAAGGGAACTTCAACTGAGAAACTGCATCCGTGAGTGTGGCCTGTAGAGAAGTCCGTGGGGCCTTTTCTCGATTAATGATTGATGTGTGATAGCCGAGGTCACTGTGGCCAGTGCCACCCTGGGTAGGTGGTCCAGGACTGTATAAGAAAACTGAGCAAGCCATGAGGAGCAAGCTAGTAAGCAACATTCCTCCATGGTTCTGTGTTAGTTCCTATCTTCTGCTTCTTGCCCTGAGGTGCTGCCTTGGCTTCTCTTGGTAATGCACTATGAGTCGAATAAACCCTCTCCTTCCCAAGGTGCTTTTCACCACGGCCCTTATCACAGTGATGGAAACCTAACTAAAACACTCCCTGAGCAACAGTCTTTGGTTTTCTTGGGGACTTCGGTTTAGTGATGGATGCCATGTTTTCTCCATCCTCCTGCCTTCTTAATGCAGCCGTCTTGGATGCCAGCAGATATCACAAGATCTCCTCCCCATTTTCTGTGTGTTCACTTTGCAAAAAACCCAGCCCTAGATGACCTCAACAGTTCCCTTTTCTATGCCTGCAGCTGGGTGTTTAGGAGCTGCTGGAGAGAGCAGTGGCTTTCATGTTAGGTTTTGTGCTCAGATTCCGAGCAGCCCTCAACACTGGCAACAGCGATAATTATATTTCTCTAATAAGCATCTGCCTCCTCAATCCCGGTTTTCCTCCTAAAACTTTCTATTGCTGCTCAAGCCCTCCTCATTCCCAGCCCATATCCTCTTTTTGTGGATCATTACAAGAATATAAAAATAAATCAGAAATCTTTGTTTCAGTTTCCACCACCGAGTTTGCACACATTCTTGCTCACGTTTAAGTGTTGTCTACTGGACTATTCCCATCAATACACAAGCATCTAAAATATCTCCTGACCCGTTTAGTTCATACTATGTAGCTGTTCTCTTGCCCAGACATCCCCATCAGCTTCCTGTCCCACACTGCTGCCTTTCTTCACAGCAAAACTTCTGCGAGTGTGGGCATCTACACAGCTCGTGCTCTCCTGATTCTTGCCCAGCCAGCAAGGCAGCCATATTGTTCTTCTCACTGTGACTCGCTGCAATCATGATCTCTTTGCTGTCTCTCAAAAGATGCCATTCTGTTGTGACTGAATGCCTCTGTGGTCTACTGTGATTGACACTTCTCCTGGTCCCAATAGCTTACGTGGGAATCAGTAAAATTGCATAGAAAAAAATTTATTCTTCCTATGTTGCTGACCTTTCTTTCTTCTCTGAAGGATTGTTTAATTTTTCCTGCCTATTTGGAAAAGCTGTCTCCCAAGATCAATAAGTCAATCTTTTTTGTATTTCACTCCCCCCCAGGGGATTTTGTCCTCAACTCTGACCTCAAATGCCTCTTAGCTTTTATGTGCATCCTAACTCCTCTAACAAAAAATTCCCAAGAAAAAATTAACAAAACCTCATGCTTAAGAGCCTCTATTGTTAGAGGCTTTAAGAATTATCACATTACCACTACCTGGTGTGGCATAGTACCTTGGTTAAATAGCAAGTTATCCTGCCCATGGACCTTGGTATTTTTGTCTCTAAAATGGAGTTGATAACAGCAGACCAGATAGATACCTTACCTGTTTGTGCTGTGAGATAATACTCTTGTACCCTGTAAAGATTTGTCACTCATTCTGGTTTAATAAAATGCTGATTGACCAGTAGCCAGGCAGGAAGTATAGGCAGGGTGACCAGACTAGAATTCTGGGAGGAAGAAAGGCTCGGTCTGCAGTCACCACCCAGATGCAGAGGAAGCAAGATGAGAATGCTACATTGAGAAAAGGTACTAAGCCACGTGGCTAAACATAGATAAGAATTATAGGTTAATTAAGTTGTAAGAGTTAGTTATAATAAACCTGAACGAATAGGTCAAACAGTTTATAATTAATATAAGCCTCTGTGTGATTATTTGGGTCTGGGTGGCCAGGAAATGGAAGCACAACCTCTGAC
Organism: Arvicola amphibius; assembly: GCF_903992535.2. Taxonomy (NCBI): domain Eukaryota; kingdom Metazoa; phylum Chordata; class Mammalia; order Rodentia; family Cricetidae; genus Arvicola; species Arvicola amphibius. The sequence goes on along the minus strand of NC_052047.1, from coordinate 162,825,698 downwards.
TCCATGTTTGTGTGGAGGATTGGTTAAGTCAATATTGTGTTGTTCTTGTAGTGATTCTTGGGATGATACAACACTGGTCTGTGACAACTGGCTATTCAGCATTGCTTTTTAATTTTATAATTGATTCACTTCTTTCTAATTAACAAGAAATAGTTACACACAAAAAGACTTAATGGGTGCTTGTTATTTATTTGTGTGTGTTCAAGTATTTGTGCTTATGGAGTGTGTGTGTGTGTGTGTGTGTGTGTGCATGTGTTCACATGTATATACAGAGACCAGAGGTCAACCTCAGGTATCATTCCTTAGGCACTGTGACAGGGTCTTTGGATGGGATCTGGGCTTGCCGATTAGACTTTATGAGTATCCAGAAAGCCCTGGTGATCTGTGTTGTGTGTCTCTGTCTTCCCAGCATGCTAACACACCCAGCTTTTTACTTAGGTCTTGGGGATCAAACTCAGACCCTAATGCTTGCTTGCATGACAAGCACTTTTACTGACTGAGCTGTCTCTCCAGCCCTGAATATTTCCTATTAATGCAGACTAATAATTTAATTAATAAAACTTGTCAGGGAACCAGATAGTTCTCTATCAAGACTGTTATAGATAAAGAAAAGCACTCTATTAAAAAAAAAAAACTCCATGCAAGTTTACCTAAGGACATATCAGATGGTTGAACATAAAACTCAGCTGCAATCCAGAATTGCTACTAAATAACCAATTACTTTTGATAATTTCAGTATTTATAGGCAATAATAATCATATAGACTTACCAGAAATGACAGGAACATTTAAAACTACAATGGATGTTTGATTAACTATAAAATGTATTCTCCAATAAAACATGCTATCTTAGTTGACATTGCATCAACTCATTTCACAACATGCATTTGTTCCTGCTAAAGGCAGTGTTTCAATTAATTATGACTAGGGGCTTAATCTGAGTCACTAAAACTCTCATTTCTCATTCAGTGATGCCAACCAGTATGGAATGCTGCCCATATCAGCTTTGGTTATTTATTGTACTAAGTTTCCAAATGTTATGCTCATTCTAAAACTTTCTGAAGGATTATTGTTTTAAAAATTGGCTATTTAATTTTCTAAAGCTTTCAACTAGGTTGAAATAATAATTGGACATTTTTTAATGTATGAAATTGTGAATTTATGTTAAATCACGTTATAAGCCTTTCACAGCCATATTTGAGTAAGTTCTATAAGTATTTAAGAAATATATGTTATATATAATATATATATAAATATATATATATATATATATTAAAATATCATGGGTTGAGTTGTAGTCCCCAAAAGAAGTTTACCAGAACTTTTAACTATGACTCTATTAGGACTAAAGGTTTCTGTAGATAGAACTAAAGTAAGGCTGGCAAGATAAACTCTTTCTGAAATGGGATGGCTCCTGGCCTCAATGATCTTGCTTATAAGAGACAGAGAGGAAAAGCCACAAGACCCAAGAAAAGAAGGCAATATGAACATGGAATAGACTGGAGTTACTGCCATAAGCCAAGATCTCCAGGAGGTGTGAGGAGCTGGACTGAACAAATCCGGGTTCTTCTTGGAGTTTCTAAAGAGCTGGGGTCCTTGACATCACTGTCAGTGGTGCTGAGGTCTGAAGCCCTGGCCCTGTACAGTCTCCACATACACTCTGCCACTGAGCCACACTCCCCAGCTAGCCCTGCTGATGGAGGATTCCCATTGGCTAATAAAGAAACTGCCTGGCCCATTTGATTGGCCAGTCCTTAGGTGGGTGGAGTAGACAGAACAGGAAGAAGGAAGTGAGGTAGATGGCTCAGTCAGATGCTACGCCTCTCCTAAGTTAGACAGACTGCCATGCCTCTGCTCAGAGAGAGAGACGCGATGAAGCTCCAGCCCAAGATGGACGTACGCTAGAATCTACCTGGTAAGGCACCACTTTGTGGTGCTACACAGTTTATTAGATATGGGTTAGACAAGATGTGAGTAAGAGGCTGAAAATAATGGGCCAGGCAGTATTTAAAAGAATACAATTTGTGTGTTGTTATTTTGGGGCATAAGCTAGTCAGGAGGCTGAAAGCAGGGTGGCGGGAAGCCAGCCCACAGCTCCACACTACAGAATGGCACCCAACGTGGATAACTGAATCCACAGAAAGCCTGAGAAAGCTTGGGAAAGACTAGAGTAAAGCATGTGTTCTTGATAACAGCAATTTCTCGGGTCAGAGCAAGCGCTCTCATCTAAGAGAGGCTTCCTGACTCAGCTTTAGCTGCAAAACCCTGCAACTCTTTTAAGAGGTCCTGCCACGAAACACTTAAAAGGTGTTGATGAAAAGCTGAATGCATGTTTTTCGGTTTTTAGCTGTAGCAGGAAAAAAGCTGTGCTGTTTTAAAATGCCAGCTTTCTGGGCCATCCTGCCAGGGCAAATTCTGACTCTTTCAAGCAGGCAGTCCTGACTACGGAGCTTTGGTGTGTTGTTTAACACTGTTGCAGCTTGCTTGCTGGCAGGGACCTTGAACCGCCACAGAGTTGTGATGATAAACATGGCTACAGCTGGTACCTCTGCCACGAGGCTGGAAAGCTAAGGAATGGGCTGGATCCAGCCGCCAAAGTCACGGCTTTAGTCCTACTGATATTGTTTGGTAAATTAAAGACTCATGTGGTCAGAAAAAGAGAAATATACAGTAAAGAAAGATTCAAAGACAAAGAAAACCTCTAAATGTTTTACAGTGTGTTAAAAATATACGCAAGCTAAAGGTTAAAGTTCTTAGGGTAAAAAAGGAAGAAAGAAAGTAGTTGGGTGTGATAGTACACACCTTTAATCCCAACACTTGAGAGGCAAAGGTAGATTGACCTCTGTGACTTCAAGGTGTGGCAGGACACACCTTTAATCCCAATGCGTGGGAGGCAGAGACAGACAGATCTCTGTGAGTTCAAGGTGTTGTAGCACACACCTTTAATCCCAGCACTTGGGAAGCAAAGACAGTGGATCTCTGTGAGTTCAAGGACAGCCTGGTCTAAAGAGTTATTCCAGGACAAAGATATAAAGAGAACCTGTCTCAAAAAATAAAAGTAAAAATAAACGAAATAGAGGTTAAAATAAAGCTGCACAAAGATGGAAAATAAACAGAGAATCTTGATACTATATGCTATTGTGCTCTCTTTGAATTGTTTGAATGCTGAGGAAGGAGCAACAGCTGCTAAAAGATATTTGTTTATAAATGCTGCTGAACTAATCCAAGATAGATATTTTGAAAATACTTTGACTTCAGAATTTGGATCTAAGGATATGATACTTTGGAAAAGAGATTCTTCTTTTATTTTTACAGAAAATGAGACCCTATGGATTGCATCTATCCCAATATGGTATGATAGATCACGGCCTCCTGAAAGGTTGCTGTGAACAACTTCAGAAAATTACTTCACTCAACTGATGACTGAGATGAACCTGGCACACAGGTTATACCATGAAAGATTTGATTAACAGCGTCCCCATTCAGCAGGAAGCAGTTTGGAGAGAAATAACTGCGCCCATGTTCCCAAATATTGTTTATAAATGCTCTTTTACATTTAAAGGGGGATATGATATATATATGAATAATTTGCATTGGTATGGATTTTAAGGTCAATTTTGTTATATGTATATGTATTTTTGATACTGATTAAGGTATTGTGATTGTGTAGTTCATTTTAAAAATGTAATGTATAGTTAAGAAATATAGGTTGTTAATGGATAATCATCGATAATAGTAAAGCTTATAGTCATGTTAGTTAGATTTTCTAGATATATAGAGATATATTTCAGTTAGATAGACATTCTTCAAATCTTTCAAAGACTACAGAATATTCCACTTAAATGTTTTAATAACTTAAGGCTTTTCATGACAATGAGACACGTCTGCTCCTGGCAGCACCAATCTACTTCAAGAGGAAGATGGGCATCGAAGAGGATCCTTATGGAGTTTGATAGCCACTTGGGCAAGAAACTGCTCTTGCCTGGACTGTTGGCATAAACTGGACACGAAGAACCCACAGAGAGAGGACTAAATATGAGATGATCTTTTGGGGTTCCTGATTCAAGAAAGAGTCTGCGAGACATTCTGAAGGACACAGCAGATAGTGAATGAACTGCCTTCGAAATTTCCTGCTGCATAGAAATGTCTGATGGATATTTATGGGCCTGTAGGCCGAAGATGGATGCCCCAACAGTACAAAAGAACTTTGGGTGACTGTCCAGGCAGCGAGATGTCTCTGTCATTTCTAGAGTTTGGAAGTTGCTTATTTCTTGTTTACTTAGGTAATATTATATCCTTCTGGAGTCTTTGATGGAGTTGAAGAATAGATAGATAGTTATAGTTTTCCTTAGTTATGATAAAAGATAAAGTAGATATAAATATTATAACTAATTCTTACTTGATAACTGTTTTGTTATATGTAATTTTACTATATTAAAGTTAAAGCCTTTTTTTTTTAAACAGAAAAAGGGGAAATGATGGAGGATTCCCATTGGCTAATAAAGAAACTGCCTGGCCCATTTGATTGGCCAGTCCTTAGGTGGGTGGAGTAGACAGAACAGGAAGAAGGAAGTGAGGTAGATGGCTCAGTCAGATGCTACGCCTCTCCTAAGTTAGACAGACTGCCATGCCTCTGCTCAGAGAGAGAGACGCGATGAAGCTCCAGCCCAAGATGGACGTTCGCTAGAATCTACCTGGTAAGGCACCACTTTGTGGTGCTACACAGTTTATTAGATATGGGTTAGACAAGATGTGAGTAAGAGGCTGAAAATAATGGGCCAGGCAGTATTTAAAAGAATACAATTTGTGTGTTGTTATTTTGGGGCATAAGCTAGTCAGGAGGCTGAAAGCAGGGTGGCGGGAAGCCAGCCCACAGCTCCACACTACAGCCCTGCCAACACTTAGACTTTTGACTCCCAAAACTGTGAGAGAAGACAGTTCCCTTGTGTTAAGTCACAAGATTTGTGAGGTTTTGAGCAATCCTAGAAGCTAATTCTGAAATATGTTTGATTTTAATGAAAGGTGGTTTTTAAAATCAGCAAAGCAGTGGATTTTAGAAAGTTAGAGCATCTTGATGTGTGTATTGTCATTTACCTTGTTCTCATTTGTCTCCCTTCTCATGCCTCCTTGCTTGTCCCGTTCCTCCCCCTAAACAGTGACCACTTCCGCTTTTATGCAAATGAAAAAAATTTGAGTTTATTTAAATGCTGGCTTATACTTATATGTTTACAGATGAGAACTTTCTAAAAATTGAAAAATAGACTGTTTGTCATTAAAACCAGAGGAAGAAAACAACATATATACCTGTTATTCCATCCATCTTCATAAAGTCCCTGTTTGGGCTTTGCCTTTCCTACACAGATGTGGCTGGTGGTTACTCCTACTCCATGCTTGATGCCATCAGAAGAGCAGTAATGGTTTCCAATATCCTCTTAATTAATAAGGTGAATGAGAAGAGTCTCACCCTCAAAGAAGTCTTCAGACTAGCCACTCTTGGAGGAAGCCAAGGTAATGAGTAGTTTCTTCATCTTTCACGTCGTGTACAGCCATGCCAATGTGTGTCTTTGGCTATAGTGTAAAGGTGCACCCCAGTGAACTAAGGCGAATGCTATATTAATGACTGATGTATGGCATATAGTACACCCAAAGCATAGCCATGTGGTGAATCAGCCATTCTTTCAATGAATTCACTCTTTGTGGACAACTGCTTAATGCACTGTTGCCATATTGATTATTTTAATTAATATTGACACTAGCCACATACGTACGAGTCTAGATAATTCTCCCTTCTATTGAGTCAAGTGCTTTCTTTTCTCGAGTGATAATGCTACTGATGGAAGTTACTGCCAAGCTAGTTGAATTCTTTCCATGGGGCAGTCAGGTGAACGGCCTGCTCGTGTGCTGTATTTCACTCCTCACAATCACTGTGGTCAATTTCATTTTACAAAAAAAGGAACCTGGGCGACACACAGCTGCCAGGGGAAGTGTGCCATGTTTTGAATCCAGAACACATAAACCCAGAGTGTGGAGTGTAACCTCTATTACACTGTCTTCCCGTATAAATCCCTGCCTAGTCCGTGCACTGATTACTCAAACCTCTTTAGATGAAGAAAGATGCGGCGGTGTAGTTGATTGATAGACAAATATTGTTCATCATCTTTTTTAGTTCTCATATACAAATAATTGATTTGTTTTAGAAATATGATATAATGAAAATGGCTTCATGCCACGGGCAGCTCTGGAGCAATTAAAATACACATACACAGATCTATGTAGATTTATGATAAATACCCAAATTATAAATGGAAGGTCAGGAATATCTTCTCTGCATGGTTCAGAATATGATGAGCACCAAAAGAACATTTCTAGAAAGAGGAATCATGGTTACACCTTTTGTGCTTTCCTAGGCCTTCTGTTTCATTTCTGAAATCTTGTGTGGCCCCTCCTCCACAGCACCATTATTTCTGTTATATATGTTAGCTCAAAGATCTGCTACCCACCCACTGATGAAAACAGATTGAGCCAAAGTGACAATTCTTTTTTTTTTCTATCCTGAGCTCTGTGTTTTGCTTTACTCTGTTGCTGTTTCTGATCAGACTGCTGTGGGAACTTGACCAATCTTTCTACCTGGGAGTGTAGCTTTTAAATCAATGCTGTTGGACTACTAGTTACTGTTTGGAATTTCGTCTCCTCAGCTTCTGTCTGTAGTAGAGCCTGAGTGAAATGGGTTGAAGAAATCCCTGTTTCAAGTGTGGCACTTCCCAGCACTGCCACACCTCTACATGACTCCATGTCAGCCAAGTTCACACAGACAGCATTCTAAAGGTGGCAAGTACATTTCCTTGAAGCCATTGGAGATGCTGACCAACCTGGTTAGGTCTCTAGAAAGATCTATATTTGCATCCATTTGAAAGTTCACTGAAAGCCCTCACCTGTTTCTTGGTTAACTCGTTTTTTGAACTCTCCATGATCTGAAGAATAGCCCGTTTAGTTTAGATTTGCCATCAGACCCTGGGACCCTCTCAACGGTGCCAGTTTCTCTGGCCCTACTAAGCACACACAATTTCATGCTGAATACAGTTATTAAAAGCTCATGGTAGGTTGCACTTTAACCAGTAAAAGAGAAGTATCAGGGTTTTCCTTCACACCAGGCTCTCCCAGAAGCCACATAGTTGCTTCAAACAGTTAATAGTTCCACACCACTCTCTGGCTATGAGACTTCCTTAGGTTAAAAAGTCTTGTCTTTTCTGAGAATGAAAAAGAGTCACTATTTAAGTAGTGTCTGAAGAATGACTCTGATTTCTAATTTGGTATACTGATAGTTGATAAGTTTTCAGGATGCCTGTGCACAGAAAAATCATGTGTCAGATACTGTGCTATACCATAAAAGAAAAGGAAAATTGATCCAATATTTACATGTCATAAAATACCCTGGCAGTGACAGGATGCACCAGGCATGAGTAGATCTTGGAATAGACAGTACAACAATGAGCTGTGGCCTCAATGCAATGGCCTCAATGCCTGACTTTCTTAGAATACAGACTTTAAGGAGATGCCAGTCAAACAGCATCATTGGCAACAAAACCCAATACCAGCACATTCTTTAATATGCTATAAAAATGTGCCATGTTCTCCTTTGGCATCCAGGGACCATGGTCAAGAGTTACAGATATAAGACAGCCTGTGCCCTGTTTTAGGAAACTATTCTTCTTGGGCAACCAGAAAACCTTTCCTTTAAAGTTACAGAGTCACTTTTAAAATCACTGGCATGCTTCAGATGCAGGATCTCTGGATATTTTTCCCCAATTCAAAGGATTTAAACTAAAGAATTCATGATGGGTATGCCTGTTTTAGAAATTTCACAAAGATTTAGTTTTTAATTTGAGGTTCAGTTCACTGCAAAGAAAAGAAATACCACCAACTATTTCATTGACTTAAAAAGGCAAAGCGAGGAGTGTTGGGGAAAGGAGGGAAGAATGAGGTAGATTTGTGCCAAACTGGTTGCTTTGAGCGTTCAGTAGAGTGCGCTGGCAGAACTGAAATTGAGACTTCATCGGAATTATGACAGCGGTGGTGAATGGAGCTATTTGCTTTCCTGTTCTCTACACTCTATACAGAGGTCATGTGGCCTGTTGAAATGAGAGTTTTCTGCTTCACTATTCAGATACTACTTTTGGAGGGTCTAGTTTTATGTTTGCAGAAACCATCCTGGCTAACAAGGGCATCACAATGACTCAATGGTAACTCTGACTCCCGTTCACTTCCATTTGTAGCCCTTGGTCTAGACAGTGAGATTGGAAACTTTGAAGTTGGCAAGGAGTTTGATGCCCTCTTGATCAACCCCAAAGCATCGGACTCTCCTATCGATCTGTTTTATGGGGATTTTGTTGGTGATATTTCTGATGTAAGTAAAAGAAAGTTAAGTAAAATGCCTTTTTGTCATTTTGGGTTTTATTTGAGGGGGGTGGAGGGATCTGTTTTTAAAACAATCATTATTAAAGTAACATGTATTCATTTAGTTTATTTATAAGAAATGTGCTAATGTTTTAAGAAATTCTTTTGTTCTTCTATTATTAGAGTAAATTTCTGAGAAATGGGCTTTATCTCATTCATTTAGTTATATTTTCTACTTTGATACATTTTTGAAGTATTTGCATCATTTTTTTGTATTGAGTTCTTTGATTTATGTGAGACTCTACATCTGACAATTTCAAGGTTGTTTGCCAAGAATATTCCAGTAATAGGTGGGGAATGGTGAAACACATCTTTAATCCTAGCACTAAGGAGGGGAAGTCAGGAATATCTTCTTGAGTTCAAGGCCAGCCTGGTGTACATAGTAAGTTCCATGACTATGTTGAGACCCTGTCTCAAAAACCAACAAATAGATAATATTTTAGTAAGGATAAACATTTGTTAATAGTAGACTGGGATTTTTGTTCATTTTCTTGCTTTGGGTTTAGGTTTTCATTTATTCATTTGGTTTTGGAAAGATAATTTTTTATGAAAATGTAAATTTGTCATTAAGAAATAGATTTCAATTGCTGGGTTTTGCCAGTGGCATTTCCCTGTGAATCTCATTTCTGAATGTATCAAGAACTGTTTCTCACCGCATTTATTTTCCATTTTAGGCTGTTATCCAGAAGTTCCTCTATCTAGGTAGGTAGATATGCTTCTGGGCTATAAATACAACCTTTTTCTTGGTCAAGGCTCTCTGTTCTAGGTATATTACATTAAACTCTATGGATGTTAAATTGTGCTAATTCATCTTTTGAACAGTTCTCAGCACTGAACTTGCACTATAGCACAATGCCTAGCAATTCCCCAAGAACATACTTAAGTCCTGAGCTGTGATATAGAGGGAAAGAGAGCTTTTGGTCAAGCCCTCTTATGCTCCTTCTGTGCCCCCAACCTCCCTATCCTGGGACAGAACTGAACCCACAGCCAGAGTTCTATTCCCAGAAGCATAATTAGATCAGGAGAGCCCAAGAGTAGCCTCCCTTCTCTTTGCGTGAGTTCAGTGCTGGGTGAAGTTGAGCTTCTCAAGGGCACATTCTGTAGATTGCTTATTTCAATGTGCTAAGAAGATTCCAGGAGTAAAGATAGGTATGCTTTTTCTCCTGGGACTGGAAATGCCAACCAGCCCCTTCAGCAGAAATGTCGGAGACAGGGGTTTATTGAACATTGGTGGATTTCCACCTCAGAGACAAGAATGGAAACCCCAGTCCACAATGAGCTATGGTGTCATCTCTGAATCAAGTCATCCCAAGGAGATTGTAAATGATCTGGGGAAAATAGAGCTTCTTCCTTTTTGCTTGTGTTTCTTCTTTGAAAAGTGTTTTGGCTTAAGATCTCTTTCAAAGGAAATTAAGGCAATTATTAACCCAAAAGCACAGTACAAACAATTCTTTGATTTTTCTTTCAGGAGATGACCGGAACATTGAGGAGGTTTATGTGGGTGGAAAGCAGGTGGTTCCATTCTCCAGCTCAGTGTAAGAAGACCCTTGAGCATCCATGATATTCTCCTGGGATGACATGGTTCTGCTTCTTCCTTGTGCCCGGGTGCCAGTTAGAAGGAATATTTAAAAAAAAGTATTGTGTTCTTCAGATGACTTCTGTTTCTATGTCTGCTTCCAGTGCTCACTTGGTAAATCGTGCAAAGGAAGTGACGTGCTCCTTGACCCTGGTGGGGAGCATTCAAAATTCCATGATGGTGCCTACTTCGGGGCTGCTTAGATTTGTGTTAGGCTCATGCAAAAGGCAGTGTTAATAACGGGCGCTGTGCTTCTACTATTGAAATCAAACCTTTCTGTGCAGGGAAATACGGTGCAAAGAAATATCCCTATGTGGTTAGACATTCTGAGCTAAATGAAAAGTAGGAGACTCCATGTGCCCCATTGAGTAGATTTTTAAGCAAGGGCACAAGCTAGACAGTGAATAGATGTTGGAAAAAACCATTGATTGTGCTTGGAAATTAAATACTGAAAACATCTATGTAAAAAGTTGGATTTTAAAATGTGCTTCTAGGTTGACCTTATCTATGGAAATTTGCACTTTATGGAATTTGCATTTCAGAGATGTGTTGTTGTTTTGCTTTGCCTTCTTTAGGAATGAATGGCAGAACCCGAATGCCACATGCTTTTCAAATATAGTTCTGTGCTTCAAAGTGTTTGACAGAAGTTGAGTATTAAAGATTTATAGTCTCTTAGGGATAGTATTCATATAGCCACATGGCATAAATAGTTGTGTTTTTGTGTACTTCAAAGTCACCTTGATTTCTGGCTGTGCGGTATTATAGTTGCTTCTATTTTATTAGATGAGAAACAAGCCCCATGTGCTGCTGCTGCCTAAGCTGGGGTCTCCGTAAATTGGGGAAGTACTGTACCCCTGGGAGCTGTTAGCAGTGACAGGACAGGGCTCTCTGCAGTATCCCATCTACTCGGCACAGTGGGTCATCGTTGCTGTGAACTTTGCCCTCCTATCAATGTGCTAGAACTTAAAAGCTAAGTGCAAGTCCCTTTAAGAGCTGTAGATAAGGCTCTGAAGGCCTGCAGATTAAAAGTACTCTGTTTTTCTAATTTATCAGATTGTCACTTGAATTCCTTGCGGTTTTTCTAGCATCAAAATCTCAGTATAATGAGAAGGTTATAGAAACTCCATGTAATGCTTCTTTTAGCAGGACTTACAAAAGAATAATAAACAAAGAAGGATATTTTAGCTTTCCTAACTATACAATGTCCCTTCTTATAACAGTGAAAACCAGATTACAACCTCATGGCAGATTCTTAGGAAACAGTGAAGTGAGTTCTACATTTTCTTAATTTATTCCATACTCTATAAACACACAAAGACAGGGAACAGGTCTTGTCAACATCATTTCGTTCCCAGGGCTTAGATGAGTTTCCATATTATCCTACAGCAGATCTTAGGTGATAGAGCTAATTCCGTGTTAGCACGTGTTAGCAAGTCCGAGAGCACACAGTTCCTCCACTGCTCTGTAAACCTCAGTTTCACCTCGCATGCTAATTCGGCAGTAATTTGTCCCGACCTGTTTTCCTAATAGAAGCACTTTTAGATGTGGTTGTGTATACGTTATATCTGAAGATGGTACAAACATTTAGTCTCATTTAGTTTTAGTTTTTTTTTTTAAAGACAGAATTATTTTGCATATATGTGTGGGGGGGATAGAAGTGGATAAAACCAATTTCTGGTCTTAGTCTTCTAGCGCACCAGTAACGTCAAAATGATCTGCCAAATCCCCTCCCCCATTCTATCTGAGTTTGGCAAGTGTTTTCTGCTGTATCTTCTGACTCTTACCAAAGGAACTTAGCAGGGAATCTCACCTGAGTGAAGTGGGCCTGGGAGCTTAGGTGTGTGTTGAGTAAGAGTTCTGCCAGTCAGCAGCTGCTTCCAATCTTTGCAGATCCCACACTCCTCTTCCTTAAGGGTGTGCATTTTGATACTGAGCATCAGCTTTTATTTAAACTTAAGATTCACGCACAATAACATAAATATATGTAATTCTGGAAGGAGGAATAACAGTTATTTGACACCATCTGGTCAAACATCCAGATTAGTAGTCCTGATAGTGTGTTATGAGCTGAATAACTTCTAATAAAAACAATGTGTTGAAGTGTTTACATGTACTTTGATCTCCCTGCATCCCTTATAACTTTGGAGCTTTATTTTCCCAAGTGAAGTGTTCCTCAGTGTGTGACTTATGCCGTTTCTGTGCCCCACACAAGGGGTCAGATATCCTGCACTTTGAAATGTTGCCGTTGCCTAACTTAGGTTGACTTTGTGAATTACAGTCAGCACTATTCCTAGCCTATCCCAACTGTCACTTTTTGTTTGAATGGTTTGCTCTCTTTTGAAGAAAGGGAGAACAAAAGGGAAGGAATGAAGGAAGGAAGAGAAAAAGGGAGGAAAGGAGGAAGGAAAGAAGATTAAAACATTATCCCTCCTACTCCATACCATTTAACTTGTTTCTCTAGAATTTTTGATGGACTTCATTGTAAAAGGTTAAAAAAAAACACTGAAAAGTATCATGTGTATTACATTTCCAAAATTTCTTGTAACCAAAACACAAAAGTAGACTAATAAAGTTGAATTTGATTTCGTGGGGGGGGGGCATTGAAAATAAGAGATTAGGACCCAAAAGGTTTTTCTATTCTACTGGGTCAAAGAGACTGGACTCTCCTCTGTGGCATTGTCTTAGCTGGCTCTTTCCTTGCCCTGTCAAAAGACTTTAGAATCCAAGAGGATGTCTACCTTCATGCCAGGAGGGGGCCTTTCTAAGTTAATTCTGTGAACATTTAATCTCTTTTCTTCTTCAGTGATAAATTTCCAAGTTAAAGGAAAGGAAATGGTGGAAAAGCCCTTCTTCCTTGCTTAGCTGATTTTTTGAAGTGTTCCCTTGGCTATCTCTGTTGGCAAATGCTCTGAAATTTTACAGAGGAAACATAATGGCTGTGAGATCTGGCAGTGTGTTCTATCTTCACTCCCTACCAGATTATTCCTATTTTTAAACTTTTTTGCTTCAGAAGCAGACATATGGGAAGCCTTCAAGGCGTGATGGGAAGAACATTGTATCAGTTCGACCTTTTATGTGCGTGTGAGGAAGGTACCCCGAGCTGGATGCTTCTGGAGCTTGGTGGGCATTTTTTTAAAGTTGCTGCTGCTGTTGTTGCTGCTGCTGGAATATTCAAATATTTTAAGAGCATTATCTTAGCTATTAACAAATAGAATGAGGGGCATAGTAAGAGCAATGACTTGAAATAATCTTTAAATCACAAAGATTCTATATAATATTTTTAAGACCGAAAGGAGATGTTTGCAATTTCTAATCTACTAGCTGCTGCAGGGATGACGTCATACATTGCACTTTATTATGTCTCCAGAGAAGACGTAATAAATGTCTTTCTGAAGACCTGGGTGGAAGCAGATAGCAGAAAAGTCACTGAGAAAGAAAACAAAACTCTTGACATTTGTTGCCATAGAGATAACCCCCAAAACTCTTGATTGACGTTTGTTGCCATGTGTGTTTCCAAGCCTAACCCAACGTTCCTACCCATCTCCAGCACTGAGCGGGAGAGAGCAAGGCTTGAAGGGTTTGTTTGTGGGCCCAGTCCAAATGCACTGATATGCAAAAGCCAGCCAAGTCAAAGATGAAGGGAAATGTCAATCCCCAGCAGGCTTTTTCCCAGGTTACTTGAGTAACTGGTATCATTAACCTTTGTTACTTGGCAGTGACTCAGCTGTCTACTTCTTACCCAGAAATCCTATCAGCAACCTTTCCTGATCCTATTGTTAACCTCTTGATGGCTGTTCTTAAGAATATAGACGTACATGTGAATGTAGTCAAGGGGACATCCTTCCCCTTAGTATTTGTATGATTTGCTAATTGTCACTGTACTGAGTGAGCTCCTTCGTGCATCAGGAAAAAAAATAAACGTGATTTTGTGTTTGCATTAGTGTTTGTTGTGTTTCCTGTGTTTGTTGCAAGTTCTATCAGTATGAAGAAAGGAGAATGACTCTGATAATACGTTTTTTCCTTTTCTTGTGATGGATTAAAAAACAGACTGGAATGTTTAGCTGGGGCTCAACAATACTTCTATCATATCACTGCACATGGCTTTTTAAATCAAGCCACTGGGATGGTTCTGCTAGACTGGCAGCTTGTTTGGGTTGATGGGAGGATTAGTAAAATCTTATTCCAGCTGTGTCTGTGAAGAAGTACAAGAGATGAACAGATAATGAAGGCTGTGGCCTAATGAATAGTTTAATCCACTAATGGAGCCAAAATTCATCCAGAGTGTTGGGAGGTGGTGGAACTAGAGCAGGTGAGGCCGGCTGGGAGGAAGTAGATCACTACAGACATGCTATTTCTGTTACTGCTCCACCCAGCTTCCTGTCTGCCATGACTTAAGTCGTTCTCCCATGCCCCCCTTGCTCTGGTGGACTGAAACCTCTGTCATGGTGAGCAAAGTGAACCCGTCCTCTATGAAACTGCTCATATCAGCGAATGCTGCTAACATTCCCCTCCCTTTAAGGGTCAGATCACTACACCGGTTTTAGCACAGTTAAGTTTTCATATTTAAACATGTATTTGTCTTTGATATTTGTGTATGTGCAAGTGCCTGCTATGTGTCCCGCATGTGTGCAGGTGCTTGTGAAGGCCAGGAGAAAATGTCATAGCTCCTGGAACTGGAGTTACAGGAGGTTGTGAAGCTCCTGGCGTGGGTGCTGGGAACTGAGCTTGCATCCTCCTCAAAAACAGAAAGTATTTTTCAACTGTTGAGCCATCTCTCCTGCTCTGTTTGTCATGTTTTGAAAGCTAAAACCCAGACTAAGAAATACCGCTCACATCAATAATCAGTTCATTGGGCTGTAGGAAAGGCAGATCTAAGGGGAAGTTACGAGTAGCTACATTTTAAAAACCAGGGAGCTCTCAGTATTTCATCTTTGAGATGTAATGACAATCTCTAAGCCTTAGAAAATGAAAAATAAAATAAATGTAAAACTGTAGAAGGAAAAATAGGAAAAATCAGAGTCGAAGCTAAAGAACTAGCAACAAAAAATCAATAAAGAAGATCAATTAAAGAGTTGATTTTTTGAAAAAGAAATAAAGGACAAACCCTTACCCAAAGAAAAAGACCTAACTTAATAAAATTACGTTGAAATTGAGGTATTACAGCAGATGCCACCAAAAACGAGAGTATCTTTAGAGATTATTTTGAAATTTTGCGTTCTCACAAACTGGAAAAATCTAGAAAAAAGTAGAAAAATCCTTAATACATATGTTTACCACTTAAGACAAGAATATATACACACTCTAAACAAACAGTTGCTAAAAATGAGATTGAACAAGAAGTCTCCTATCAGAGGAAAACCCAGGACCGGACACACACTTATGGGTGAATCTTACCAGGCAGTTGCAGAACTATCTATAGTTCTATAAACTGGGTGATGGTGGTACATGCCTTTAATCCCAGCACTTGGGAGGCAGAGGCAGGCAGATCTCAGTGAGTTCTAGGCCAGCCTAGATTACAAGAGCTAGTTTCAGAAGAGGCTCTAAAGCTACAGAAAAACCCTGTCTTGAAGAAAAAAAAAAAGAAAGAAAAGAAAAAAAATTCTATAAAATATAAGTGGAGGAAATAAATACTCATTTTATGAAGGAAGATGCAGTAATACAAAGCCCAATTAACAACAATATCAAAGATAAACATGCAAAAATTATCAATAAAATGCTGCAAATAACACATTACAACCATGACTAAGTTGGTCTCATTCTAGGGAAAAAAGAATAATTCACCATCCATTAATCAATAAACATGTTAGAGTGTGTATATAGAATCAAGAACCAAAATTATATGATCATCTCAATAGATATAGAAAAGCTTTAGATGAGTTTCAACACTGCTTCATGTTAATGATGCTGAAGAAATTGGGAATAGAAAAATTGTAATAAAGGCCACATTCATTAAACTTATAACCAACATCTTACTGAATGGCAAACTGAAATGCATTGCCTCTAAAATCAAGAACAAGATGGGATTTCTAATCTTATACCTCTTATTCAATAGATAAATGGAAATCTTAGCTAAAGCAAGAAGGCAAGAGAAAGAAATAAAAGAGATACATTTGTCCCTATTTGTAAATGATATGATCTTATAATACCTTAAAGAGTCTACCAGAAGACTCTTAGATTTGACAAATGTTTCCAGCAAAGTAGCAGTATACAAAATTAATGTGCAAAATCATTAGTTAAAAATATACATCAATAACAAAGTCACCACCTTGGAAATCAGGAAAACAATCCCATTCACACTAGCCAACAAAGAAACAACCCACTAGGATTAAACCTAATAAAGCATGTTAAAAACTTCTGTAACAAAACTCGAAAACACAAAAGAAAGTAAGTTCTTAAAGATGGAAGGATTTCCTATGTTCGCAGAGTATAACAATATTTTTAAAATTCTAAAACTGAAGGACTGGAGAGATCACTCAGCGGTCAACAGCACTTGAGGTTCTTGCAGAAGACTTGGGGTGGTTCCCAGCACCCACATGGTGGCTCACAATGATCCATAACTCCAGTTCTGGGGGATCTGGTGCCTTCTTCTGACCTTTGCATGCCCCCCTGCACAACACACACACACACACAGTCATATATATATATATATATATTTTTTTTTAAATGATTCTACAAATGACTGTCACCAAAGAAGCCTGCAGATTCAATACACTTCCCATCAAAACTTTAATAACATGCTTTAGAGAGCTTAAATTCATATAGAAACATAAAATACCCCAATTTTGAGCAGATAAAGCAATGTGACAGGTGTCAAAATACTCTATTTAAAACTGTGCTACAGGACCACACTTAGAAGAACAGCATGGTATTAGCACAAAAGATATTGTCTCAGTCAGTGTTCTATTGCTGTGAAGAGATACTATGACCAGGGCCACTCTTAGATCACATTTAATTGGGGCTGGCTTACCATTTCAGAGGTTTAGTTTATTATCATCATGGTGGGAAGCATGGCAGCACACAAGCAGATATAGTGCGGTGAAGTAGCTGAGTGTTCTCTACATCAGAATCTGCAGGCCTCAGGAAGAGAGCACCACTGGACCCGGCTTGAACTTTTGAAAGCTCAAACCTCATCTGCAGTGACATACTTTCTCCAACAAAGCAATAACTATTCCTTCTAAAGTAGTGCAACTCCCTGATGATTAAGAATTCAAATATATGAGTCTATAGGGCCCATTCCTAATCAAATCACCACAGATATAGAACAAAAAGATAGAAGAAAGGATTTAGAAATAAACCCACATAGCTATACCCATCTAAATTTTGACAAAGTTGGCAAAAATATGCATTAGAAAAAAAGATAATCACTGGGCTGGATAGACAGCTCAGTGGTTAAGAGCACCAGCTGCTTTTGCAAAGAGGAATGAAATTCAGTTTCCAGTGCCCACATTGGGCAGTCTACAACCTCCTGTGACCTCAGCTCCAGGGGATATGACAGTCTTCTGGCTTCTGAAGACACACACATACATGTGTGCTCTTACAATAAGTAAATTAAGTCTTCAAAATGAAGGAAGGAAGAATACAGACTATTTATGGGGCAGTGCCAGAAAAACTGGGTATCCATGTGGGAAAAAACAAAGCTAGATCCCTACCTTTTACAGTCTGTGAAAGTCAACTCAGTGGCGCAAAGACCCTAATGTTAGAGCCCAAATTTTGAAACTACTAGAGAAAAATTAAGGTAAGCAAGCCAATACATAGGCATGAGCACCAGTTTTCTGAATAGGACTGTAGCTCAGGGAATAATATCAAGGACTGACAAGTGGGGTTGTATGGAATTAAAATCTTATGCACTGCAAAGGAAACAACAGCCTTCCATGGGAGGATGCCTTAGCCAGCTATTCATCAATAGAGGAGTAAACTCTCAGGGTATACAGACATCCAGAAAAACCAACACCAACAGAGAGAAGTAATCCAAGCTAGAAGTGGGCAAATATGCTGAGCACACACTTTTCAAATGGGGAAACACAAATGGTCAGTGAAGACAAGGCTCAAAATGTGCAACACCTTCCGCCACCAGGGAAATGCAAATTGAAATTGCATTGACAGTACATGTCCCCCTCCCCCAGTCAGAATGACTGTCACCGGGAAAATAAGAACACACGCTAGAGGAGGAAAAGAAACAGTAATAGGCGGTTGGATGGATGGTAAACCAGTACAGCCATGGGTGGGAGTCAGTGTGGAGGGACCCCGAGAACTAGAAATGTGACTACCACATGATCCAGCTATCCTACTCCTGGGTGTGTGCCCCAAACCGTCCAAGTCAGCTTATAAGAGAGGCTCCCACATAGCTGCTTTATTCCAGCACTGCTCAAAATAGCCAAGGTAAAGATACGAAGTCCCTGGGTGTATACATATACTTCAGTCATAAAAAAGAACAAAGTCATTCTTGTGTGGCCGTGTGCACCTCTAATTCTAACGCTTGGGAGGCAGAGGTAGGTGGGTCTCCGTGAGTTCAAGGCCAGCCTCGTCCACACAATGAGTTCTAGGTCAGCCAGGGACACGTAGTGAGACCCTGTCTTCAAACATCAAACGAACAAAAGCAGAGGAGGTGAAAATCATGTTGTTTGTAGGTAAATAAATGGAATTCAAGATCATCCTAGCAGGGAAAACTAGCTGGACTCAGGAAGGCAAAGGTTGCAAGTGTTCCCTCATACGTGGAATCAAGACAAAAGACCCAAACGGCACAAAAGAAGAAGGGAGACTACCGGGATAAAGAAGGGATCAAGAGGAGGGGACAGGAAGGAAGAGGACAGTTTGGAGCGGGGAGGATGTATACAGTACATCACATGCATGTAAGAAAATGCCAGGCAAAGCTATCATTTGTACAAGATGAAAGAATCAGTTCACATATATAAACGGGTGTGAAACTTGAAAACACGATTTATAAAATAGTACACTCTCTGTGATGTCCTAGGCTATTTTCAATACTATTTTATTTTGTTTCCCAAATTGTAGTCTATGTGTGTATTTACTGTAGCGTTTTAGGATTCTGGTTTCTTGAGTGCCTGATGAAGGGACAGACCCATGTCCTCTGTATCAGCACTGTGCCAGTATCTGAGTTTAAGCTTGGCCTCACCATTACAGAAAGACAGGGTGGAGGAAGGTAAATCAAATTGCTGTAAGTCTCCATGGCTCCAGTGTCTTGTTTTTTGTTTGTTTGTTTGTTTGTTTGTTTAAGGATACAACTGTGTCTTTAGGTCATGAGATTAAGTAATGAGGTACGTAGATGGCAGGTAAGACAGCACCTAGCTACCTGGGTGCTCACAGTTCAATAGATAGGACTAGAAAAGTGGAATACACGTTAAAGATTAATGAAACAATTAAAGTCTTTATGAGTTTATCTTCGAGTAGTAATCAAGTACTGTTAAGGTAAGGATATTCTGTATATAAAGCTTCCCACATATAATTTCTCAATAGTATTACATGTTCATGTTCCTAACTTACAACATGAAACCTAGAGTCAGCCAGAGATTTGATCTATAAATTTACCCCTATCCCCATGCCCTCAGGAAAGGTCTGCTTGGCTTCTCCCTCTTCCCCAGAACAGCTGGAGGGGCTGATGGAAGGGCAGCTTCTGAGGATTGAGGAACTGCTCAGGTTTCCGAGATGTGGTGGCTCAGGGATTCAATCCCTTGAGAGGAAAGCCTGAGGATCTTCAGCGGAGGTACATGGCAAGCAAATGCATTAAGACTCTGCCCACCCTGGGCAGTTTTCTGTTCTTTGCCATACCTCTGGCACCCACCGACATAAAATCCCTTCATCTGACTTACTGTATGGTGGTTTTGTCTTGCCTGACTCATGCATGTACCAGAAGCTGCAGCCCATGCTGGACCGGGTACCGTGCTGGCTAGTTTTATGTTAACTTGACACAAAATAGAGTCATTTTTGAAGAGGGAGACTCAATGGAGAAAATGTGCCCACCAGAGTGGCCTGTGCGCAAACATGAGCAGCAATTTTTGATTGATGATGGATGTGGGAGGATCCAGCTCACTGTGGGTGGTTCCACCCCTGGGCAGGTGGTCCTGGCTGTATAAGAAGCAGGTTGAACAACTCATGAGGAACAAGGCCAATAGGTAGCATTACTTCATGGTCCTCTGCTTCAGTTCCTGCCTCCAGGTAAGTGCCTCAAGTTCCTGCCCTGACGTCCCCAGGAGATGTGCTACCAGCTGTATGATGAAATAAACCTTTTCCTCCAGGACTTCTTTTGTCCTGGTGTTTGATCACAGCTATAGAGACCTTTCCACAGTTTTCTGGGGGAGTGTGGAGGGTGGAGACAGTTTCATGTAGCCCAGGCTGACCTGTGTAGCTGACACTCACTGCATACCTGAGAATGATCTGATCCCCTTGCCCTCACCTCCCGAATACTGATATTACATGAATGTACAACCACACCTAACTCTGGCATTTTTTTTCTTTTAGAGAGCAATTGAGACAAAATATCCAGAAGAGAAACTTCACGCACGTGAATTAGCAATAATAATAATGCCCAATTTGAGGGCAGTGTGTTCTGTAATAGCAGTTAACAGACACATGCAAATTATTTTATGGTACTTAAATAAAGATTTGAAAAATGTAGGATTTACACATGAAAGAAACACAGGACTGTGATAAGGTGTTTCAGGGGTCCTTGAAGAAATTTCTCAGTGGAACAGAACAGTAGGCTTTTGTTACCAACAAGAGCAGGTTTGCTTTGTTTAAATCTCTTAAAGAATGGGAGTAGTGAGTGGGGAGAGGGGGTGGGGCCCAGGGAATATGGGGACAAGTAACACCAAAGACCCTTTGAAAAGCTGTATGGAAACTTTCTATCATAGATGCTTTCTAACGTATGTGTGTGTGCATATGTGTGTGTGTGTTTGTGTGTGTGTATATATATATATATGTATATATACATACATATATATAATTCTAAATATATTTAATCCTAAAGTACATGGATATATACATATATGTGTACACACACATATATGTATGTATACACACATACACACACATACACACACACACACACACACACACACACACACACACATATATATATATGGACTCATCATATACTGGTAGCGAGAATACCACAACTAGACATGTTATACCACCAAGTAAAACACACAGTGCAAGAAATGGGTTCCATCTTGTCATTAGCCAAAGCGCCCCCAAGCATCACAAACTGTTGCCAAAGCTCTCGGTTACTCTCTGTAACCTAAAGGTAAAGGTTCCATTTCTGAAGATACAATTTACTTATGTCATCAAACATGGAGAAACCAAGTCAGTGCCCAAACAGAAGCTTCACGCCTACTGACCAGTGTCCACGGTATTCTGCATGCTACTGGAGGAGGAAAATAGTCATCAATATAGTCATCAAGTAGACACAACCCTGGGGTCTACAACAGGAAGCTGCCTACAAGATACCCCGGTGTCATTGTGACACAAATTATGGCAGTAACCAACTACTCTTTGATTGGATTTAGGGTCCACTCCATGAGATGGGACCCAGACCAGACACTGTTAAAGTGGTAAGGACCTGAGACTAACTAGGCCATTTCCCTGCTAGGGGAATACCACTGTCATTCGGCTATAAGACCATCACAATGAAATGGCTCCTAATGATCTATGGCTATACCCATAGATCAGAGCATTACCCAAGAAGCTGCTTCTTGCAGCAGATGGTAAATTAAAAAGGACAATGTACAGAAAAGTGAAAAGCTTCGGGTCACTCAGCCCTTAATGGGATGCCATTATCAAACCCCTCCCCACAATGCTCAGGGATCTATGCAGAAGAGGGGGTAGAAAGAAGGGAAAAGCCAATTAAATTGCATCACCCAGACACAACAGGACTGATACACATATGAACTGGCAGAGACAGCCACAGCACACACAAGACCTGCACATGTTAAAACCAGACAAACCTTAGCACAGAGAAGGGAAGTAGACATGGGGTTCTGCTGCAGCTGAACAGCTGTTTGCGATCAATACCCGCTGGGAAAGGGAAATCAGTTTTCTCTAGTGGAGTGTCAGTGGGTCTACCAAATACACACAGGGCAGGCCCCAAGCCCAGGAAGCGCTTGCTAGCAACAAAGGAACTCCACTTTTTGTCATTTGCTTTTGTTTTGTTTTGTTTTAGTATTTTAAGCACTTTTTTTTTTTTCATTTGAGAGAAAGAACATGAAGTTGGGTGGGTAGGGAGTTGAGGAGGATCAGGGAGTTTGGGAAAGAATGGGAAAGAATGTGATCAAAAACTACTTTCTGAAAACTCTTAATTAAAAATGGGTAAAGGGGGTCGGGCGGTGGTGGCGCACGCCTTTAATCCCAGCACTCGGGAGGCAGAGGCAGGCGGATCTCTGAGTTCGAGGCCAGCCTGGTCTACAAGAGCTAGCTCCAGGACAGGCTCTAGAAACTACAGGGAAACCCTGTCTCGAAAAACCAAAAAAAAAAAAAAAAATGGGTAAAGGGTAAGGATTTTCTGTTCTTTAAATAAATAAGATGGCATTCTAAAAAAGCAATGCACTTTTCCCCCCCCCACTGAGTCAGGCATCACTTTTATCTCCAACCATGTCCATAATGTGCACCATTTTGGGAGTGGCAAGGATCACATGTCAGCGATTCAAGAAATGTGCAGGGATTTCTGAGTCCAGAAACTGTGTTGTGTGCACAGCAGAAAGCTTCTTAGCAAACTTCGCACCCCAGCAGGTGACAAGAACAGGTCATGAAGATGAAGGGAGCGTCTCCTATCCATAAACACCCAGGGCTCTCTCCTGACCCTGGGACCTGAGACTGTAGAGCTGGCAGTGATGACAGCTGATTCCCACCATGCTCCCAGAGCAACAGAGACTCCTGTTGCTTTGACATTCTGTTGGCTACTTTACTATCTGATGTTGGCACAAGCTACTTCTGTATTGCTTCTGATGAGTGCAAACGCAAGAGCCAAGACCAAACACCTTTAGCTTCCTTGTGCTCACCCACTGTGGAATTGTCTAGAGCCTGGCATAACCTTTTAAAGAACCATTTTTTTTAAAAAAAAAACAAATTAATGAAAACTACACTACAAAATAGCGCTCTCTCAGGACCTTGCTATTTTCCATGTCATTCCTGTCCACCAGGGTCTCTGACAGCCGTACTTGTCCACTCAGAACTTCTGGATCCCAGAGCAGCATTGATTGATGGAGTCTCCAGCTTCTGTCCATATAGTAAATGTCCTAGCAACTAGTCAATCATGATAGAGGCTTGGTGGAGGGGAGAGATACAAAGATCATAATACCTCATTGATAGAAATAAGCGAGGGCAAATTCAGTCAGTGAAATGGCCAGCTCCCTCTCTAGAAGCTATCAACCTTTTGAAGATGTCTCCATGGACTGAAGGCTAGTTGCAAGTAAACCTGAGGAGCCTTGAACTAAATGCGCTGGAAGACACAGCAAAAGTCTGTGTTACTCAGTCACAACTGAAGAAGTCTTCCTCAACCAGGACGATGAGAAAGATAAGAGGACATTTGGCCCCAAAGACAATCCGTGAAATATTTAGACACTTAGACACGGTAAGTGTAGTATTAACATCCGAGACTGTATGACTCTAGAGGCCCTTCAGTGCTATGGTCTACCCAGACTAAATACCAAGTAAAGCAGCTTCAAGTGTGGGGAGATCCTGGGACCTCTGTAGGACGAAGTGTCCGTTATTCTGAAGGACACTCGAACTCAGGACACTTGAGTACAATGAGCTTCATTCACCTCAGGGCATGTCTGCTAGGATTCACCACAGCAATGTGCCTCACGATCACGCCTTGACATGTGCATGCCCACAGAAGAGCAATTCCATGGCATGACTTTGTTCTTTCTACTGCGTCAATCTCGAAGAGAAGCAGAGCGGCACTCATACCTGGCTGGTCTCCTGCTGTAGCGGTCGGTGTTTCCATGAACCAAATGCGCTACACAAATCAAAGCACTTTCTACTTGTATAATGATTAAAAGAAAAGTTAGATGACACCATGACAGAACTTGGTGTCCCTCCTGCTGCTGGCTTGGCTTGGAGGCCAGACTCCTTTAGGGCTGGAAGTGGATGCTTCCCAGCCCCTGATTATGGCTGACTGTAGTCTATGGATGCTGACAACTGGGAGCTGAGCAGCAGTGCTCTCTGAAGCCAAGGAGAGCTTCCTAATGACCACAGAAGTGTCTTCCCAGCTGGCAGCCTCTGCAGCTGCTGTACAGAGTTCATGTGGTGGGATAGATCTGCTTCAAACACTCTCAGTTCCCTTGAGTCTCTCTGGGAGATTCTGGCATAGGATGTCCTAATTGTTATTATAGAAAGAGCCAACCCATTTAAGGAGGAAAATATTAATTAAAATGTCTTCTGATGCTGAACAGGAGAGTACACGCCTGTAGTCCCAGTATTTTGGAGGCAAGGGTGGGAAGGTCACAAGATCCTAGTCAGTCTTAAGAGAAACCTGTCTTGAGAAAACAAAGCAAAAGATTTTGCAACAAGGTATAACACAGTAGTAAAATTGTTGCCTACTGTGCACAAGATTCTAGGTTCAGTTCCAGATACACGCATGAGTGCGGGCACACACACATGTATACACACACACACACACACACACACACACACACACACAGATTCTCGTGCGCACACAGACACACTGAGAGAGACATACATACACAGACACACACTCACACACACACATTCACAAATACATAGATTTTACTGCTCAGGCTGTAAGTACAGTGTAATTAGGTTTTTAAATTACACACCAAGTTGTGAAGCCCCCCAACAAGATGAAAAAAAGTCAAAAGAATAATCACCCAAAAGTTTTATGTTAATTTAAATGTGTTCATAAATATTATATTCATATACTTCAAAATTCAAGTGATTTTTAGAAATTGTAAATAGCCGGGCATGGTGACTCTCAAGTGCACTCCCAGAATTCAGAAGGCTGAAGTAAAAGGAGAATCACCAAAAGTTTGAGGCCATCCTGAGCTACATAGTGAGTTCTAGGTTAGCCTAAACTACAGAATGTGATCCAATCTAAAAAAAAAAACAAAAAAACAAATATCATAAACAGACCTAGGCAACGTCTGGTCACTTGGTAAAAAGAGTACAGCTCCTGTCATAGAGTAATTTTCTCAATTCATAAATTATGTAAGTGTCAGAAAATGTTCAATTATTCTTTAAAATCAACCAAAGGATAGAAGCAGTGAATTCACAGAAAAATACAGCTGAATCATCATAAAAATGGTGTTCATCTTTGCTAATATTAAGTGTAGGCAGAACTTTCTGTTCAACAAGCTGCTCACAAGTAACCACACAAAGGCTTAATATTAATTATAAATGTTTAGCTAATGGCTCACTCTTGTTACTAGCTAGCTCTTATATTTAAGTTAGCCCATACTTCTTATCTATGTTTTGCCACGTAGCTTGGTACCTTTTCTCAGTATGGCATCCTGCTTCTCTCTGTTTCTGCTCACAACTCCTCCGACTCCACCCTTCTTCCTCCCAGCATTCTCTGTTAAGACTCTCCCCCCTAGCCTTATCCTGTCCAGATTTTGGCCAGCCAGCATTTTTATTAAACCAATCACAGAAACATATGCACAGTGTAAAGGAATATTCCACAAATAAGAGCCATTGAAATTAAATTATAGTTCTTCAAACACATAAAATAATAACCTCACATGTGACCTTACAATATACCACAGTAATAAAGCATTTGTCTAGTATATATTGAAGCTATGGTTTCAATCCCCAGTACCACACACACATACACACACACACACCATCTTACATTTACATAAACGGGTGCCCTTGTTTGTTACTACTGAGGCAGCAAGGGAATAATCTGAGAGGGTGAATTTAATGGCAGTTTTCAGAAACTAAAGGTACTAGTGTGCTCTCAATAGTTCAGTTCTGGGTAATTTATCATATATACAAGCACAAAAAATATTCCTAATTGCTGTAGCCTGCAAGCCCAAGCACAGAGAACTAGCCCCCGCAGAGCTGCTTGCAGTTCTCTGAAGCAGTTGCCTCTGCAGGAACTGGGGAATCCATTTACACCACACAGCCTTCTCTTCTGCATTTGCAGAACCTAAATTTTGTGGCCATCTTATGTATTGTTTATTGCAACATATGCATATTTTAAAATGAAATGCAAAACCAGGACTGAAGTCATAGCAATAGCAAACACGGTGCATGTTGATTCTACAGGCAAAGTCCAGAGGTTTATTGTATCAACTCAATTAATCTTAACAAAACTTCAAGGAAAAGACACACTGACTTCTCAGACAAAAGAAGTTAAGCAACTGGGTAGGATCCTAGACCACATGAGGGACATTAGCAGGGTATTAGTACGGCAGTTAGCAAGATTTGGTCAAGGTTTGCAGGTTAGCTCAGAGACCTGCACACTGTCTTTTAAAGATGCTTTGAGTTCTGTAGATGAAGTGAGAGAACCTCAGAGGGTCCCCGGCCTGCGACTCGGCTCTGTGACGTCAGTACAAAGGCAGATGGTGATAATAGGCACAGCAGGCTGAAAAAACTACCTCACACATATTGACATTTGAATTTCATGTGTTAAATAGTTCTGCACTGTGTAAACTCATTCTTAGGTAAAAGGCTCTACAGAAGGAGCTGGCAATCACAGGGTCACTCTCGGGTCACAGCTTAACCTTTAGGTAAGAAAACAGTATTAACTCTTTGCTTCAGACAGTCAGGATAGTTCCCTGATTCCCAGAATATAGACATGGAAATAGAGTTAAAATATCTGTCTGTTATCAATTTTCCTGTGCCAAATGATTGCTCAGCTTCTGCTTGCATGCATTCACTGGTGGGTAATTCATTTAACCGAAATCATTCGCTATAGGAAAACATAAATTATTAGAAAAGTCTTTACCAAATTGAAGGAAAGTATTCCATGTGAGCCAGAGGCTAGGAAAAAAAATATTTGAAAGTGGATGAAACCAGTGTTTGCCACAACGTTGTAAAAATAAATATTTTTCATCAGGAATCCATGGAGGGGAAGATAATGTTTAACCAGTGTGCCACCTAGTGGCCAAGGCATGCATAGACGCAGGTGAAATAAAGTGCAGCCCAAGGGCCCAGGGCGCAGAAGAGGTAGGAGTGTTCCTCCTGTCTTTTTAAATCTTTATAAAAACGTTACTACTAGGCAGTTATTATTTGAAAAATGGTGACGATTAGTAATCAAGCAATATTGATTCCATTTTATAGAAAACAGATGGCTAAGCCTGTCATTCAAAGACCACATCCTACCTAGCTGCACTCCCAGTGTGCCTGTCTGCTTTGTAGTCAGCTAACACGCTAAATCTGGGTTGCACCTGGGGCTCACGTCAGCCAATAGCAGTTCAGTAGAAGTGACGTGCTGAGTCTGGGCCTATGCCTTTGAGAAAGCCTGGGAACGTCTGCTTGTGGAAGGCGTAAGTCATAATTTAAGAAGTCTAGGTGGAAAGGCCTATCATTGAAGAGGCTGTATAGACAGAACATATGGGAAGGCACATAAAGATCAGTAGTAGGCCCTGGTGTTTCACAGAGAGTGAGCAAAAATATTAAGGGAAGAGAGACAGGGTAGAGAAGGGAGGAAGGCAGAAGAGGAGAGAGAAGGGGGGAAGAGGGAGGGAGGGAAGGAGGAAGGGAGGGAGGGAAGGAGGGAGGGAGGGAAGCATGCCACTACATAGTCCTGCCTTCCAGGTATCTCTACAAGAGCCATATTTGCAAAGAGTCTCTGGAGTAGGCCAATTGAGCCTCTATATCGTCAGCACTCCGGGTGACAAAGCATTAGATCCAGCTGAACTCCATCGGCCTACAGACTCATGGGAAAACTACTGGTCACAGGCACTCCGTTCTGAGACAGTTCTTTCCGGTCCCAAAGATAACGGAAATGAGAGCATCCATAAGTAGAGTGTAGTGGGAGTATCAGCTTCCTGCCTCTCAGCTTCCAATGCGCGCTTGCGTGGTGTGACCTGTGAAGACGTCATGAGGCTCTTGACAGGGCCTTTCTTTGACATCTAGTGTAATGCTCCGTTTTACCAGTAGAGGGCCCCAGAGAGATGCCACAAGAGAGAATAGAAGGCTCCCCTGTGCTTTCGCTAGGCTTCTGAAGAGCGACTTCCTGGGACAAAGATTTCTCCACGGTATGTGGTTTCTCGGCCTCTTCAGTAAAGCAGTGGTCATATGGCTAAGGGTCTCAGGGCGAAACCACCCATGCCTGGATTTTTGTCTCCCGCACCTTTCATTAGTTCTAAGGGCCTACCAATCCTGTGAGCCTCCCAATCCTTGCTCTACTAGCACCTGGGGCTGCCCTGGCCCAGCCTATGCTCAGGTGAGGCCTCTCTAACGCCTGGTCCCAACAGTATCTTCAGGAGTGCCATACTCCTGCTGGATGGGCAGCCAGCCTCATCTTACTCATGACTTGACGCTTTGAACTCTGTGACCATTCCCTATGTGTCTGCTACTGTTCTTAATGGGACCACACATTTTGTTTGGTGACTAGGGACCACATCTGACCCAGGCAACCAAGCGAAATTCTCTTTCCAGTGAATCCAAAGTACCCCTTCCTCAGAAGGATCTTTATACTTCCCTCGAGATTGTCTGGACGGTTATAAGTTTTACTTTCCCCGTTTCCTTGCTGTTTGAATGACTAGTTGCCTGCACTGAGTTATGATGTGGGCTCAGACTGGTCCAAAATGAGAGGGCGTCTCTGCAGTTTGACACTGACACACATTTTTTTTAAAAAAAGATTTCTTTTTAATTATATCCGTGCCTTGAGTAGGCACTCGTGAGTGCAGGTGCCCATGGAGACCAGAAGAGGGCATCAGATCTCTTGGAACTGGAGTTAGAGTTACTCATAAGCTGTCTAATAGGGGTACAAAAATGCTTTTAACCACTGAGCCATCTTTGCCGGCCCACATTTTTGCTTTTTATGATTCCATATAAACTCTTCCTTATCAACACTATGCAAATTATTAATATCCTGTTAGTATTAATAAAGCAGATGTGTACGTAATCATCCATACACGCTCACTGTCTCATAATGCCACTGAGATAATGTTCTTGGGGAGACCAATAACGGCAGAGAGAAACATCTTTTGCTGAACCTAAGCAGACTGCACCTGAAAGCTCGCTGTTCACTTTTCTAGGCCAAGTGTGACTTATCATCATCTTTTGAGTCAAATCATTCACCGAGTAATGACTGCGACAAATGTCCTCCCACCTAAGACGTGACTGGCACATCCGCGGTACTAAATGACGCCAGCAACGAGGCAGAACTGGAAGACAGCATTTTATAGGCAGAATGCAAATGAGGGCATATCTAAACATTGTGTTCAGCTGGGCTAGAACCCGGTGCTAATCTCAGAAACTAAACAAAGCGTGTGAAACTGATTTGTCTCTGCAAGCGTTAGTGTGTAGGGCCAGATCTGCCCATACTGCGGACTCATCAACAGGGCCATTCAATCCAATTAGACGCATTTCAGAGGCATCTTGCTGTGACAATAATTGAAAAAACAATGCCAACCGCTTTGTTTTCCTTACATGACTGTATCACTAGGTCAATAAAAAATGTTTTCACGTCTCTAATTCATGGAGTTCTTTTTCTGCCCACCAAGAGAAAAGTTTGACAAATATACTATTACCCTGATGGGAATTGTCATGACAATTCAAGTGTTAATAGTCCTTGGAAAGCGTTTGTCTCCGGGGGAACAAAAACTGGTCCTGCCTGTGTTTTAAGATTTTGAAAAACAGATCTGGGTTTGCTAAAAACATGTAGAAATGTGCAATTTTTGACGCAGGGTGAGGGGGAGGGTGTTAACCTAACCAGGAGTATTCTTGCAAACAACTCAGGCTAATTTAAGGAGAGTTGCTTTAAAAATCAAGGTAGTGAACAACCCCGATGATCAGATAACAGCCTGGTCCCGTGTGGTCTGACTGTGGGCAACCACAATCAAAACAGGCTGAGAACAGCAAGTGCCGGGCGACATCTGTGGTAAACACAGTTGGTGCTGAGCACCGGGGCCCACTGGACGCTGCAGCTCCATGGAGCACGTCCTTGCTTCTCATCCGATTGTCCAGCGTGGATCGTAGGCCATGTTATAGTTCATATATGATTCGTTTCAGGAATGGAAATCTAACTCCCGCCCACTGTGAGGCATTAGGAAGGCGGGAACTTAACCCCACCTTCAGTGTTTCAAGGTGAGACATTTAGGAGGTTAGAATACAGAATGGCTTATGGTGCCTCTAGGACTGAATGCTGGTGCATTGTCAGAAGAAGAGAACCCAGGACACACATGCATGCACCCATGAACCATGAACATTCAACATGCTTGCTGTATGATCCTCAGGGTTGCCTTGGGACTCTGCTGGCCAGAGGACCATGGGGAGATGTGGGTCTTACACCTACCGATCTGAAAGCTGAAGAAACTCCTTTCCTTCAGGAAGCTGCCTAGCCTCAGATGTTTCATTATGATGGTGCTAAATGAAGTACCAGTACCACATGGTTTCATTTCTGTCACGGAAGTGAAGAACGAGGGTTTTATCTGGAGCTCTCTTAGTGAGAGGTGGGTAACACATCCCACCAAACACCATGGAGATTGGAGAATTCCTAGAACTGAGACGGATGAACTAGGTATGGGGCCCGAGTTAAAATAAAAACTTTATAATATCCATCTCTGCCACAGGCAGGTTCTAGTTTCTGCCTCCTGAGTCCCAGACAACAAAATTGTCCCTGAAAAAAAAAATTCCCGTCTCAGTTTGTCTTTCTGTTCCTAGCTTGTCCAGTGTTTCATTTGCGTTTTCAAGATCTGTCACTAATCCTGCTCTCTAACCCGCTCCTGCCATCCCCTCCCTCTTCCAGTTGAACTTTTCTCCTCAGGTCAAGTGAAGGCCTCATCACACTGGAGTCTGAAAAGGCAGAGCGACGATGGGAAGAGATCAAGGGAACCTTTTGCTCTGGTACCCATGGCCAGAAGTCTGAACACATGAGTGACGTACACAGCCAGGGATGGGAACTGCATATGAGCCTCCATGCCATTGACTTCACGGCAGGCTGAGATGGGCAGGGCGAAGCCTGTCAGTACCAGATACAAATACTTTCCACCTGCTCCCTCAATAGGCCCAGAAGAAACACACATGTGGCCACTCAGAGCCTGCCTGCATTGCCTACTCTACAGAACTGCACCTGACATCTGCTGGTCATACAGAAAACACTTTAAAAACCCAATAGAGGGGCTGAGAGTGTTGCTCTGTGACAGGGAGCTTGCCTGACAGCTGTGAGGCACAGTACCCTCACCATCACACACACACACACACACACACACACACACACACACACACACAATCCAATATAACAAGGCCCTTGGTACTTTCTGAGGTAGACACTCCTCTTTTTGTGGGCTATTGCCTAGAAATATGAGCTACCCCTCCAATTCTCATCTCTTCTGAGGGTCCCCCTTTTCTCTTCCCCTTTCTTAGGATGGGCCTGTGCTCTGTGCTGTCCTCGGAAGACATCCTGCCATGAAACACTTTTTTTCTTAGTTACCCTTGTCTCAGCAAGTTCTCTGTGAAATATTATCATCTCATCTTTCTCTTGGCTGACTTGGAAGTTCTCACTCACTCCAGTATCTAATCTTGCCTTCTCCGTGACTCAGGAATTATCTGAGACCCACAGTAAATTTTTAGCTCTATCGAAGATTATTAGGCTCCTGAGAACTGGCTTAGAAACAGAAATTTCTAGTGCGATGTGACAAGCTGTCTTAGTTTCTGAAGCCTGAGGGTGCTTGGGGACATGGGATTTTAGTACTAAGAGTTGATCACCCTAGAAACCTCTATGGGAAAAATACATTTTACATGCTTAACACCTGATCGTCATTTGTGAACCTTTGGAGAACACACGTGTGCCTGCCTTCATTCATCACAGCCTTCTCAGAGCAGAGTCAACAAGACAGCTTAGTGTGTTCTGCTGAGAGCTCCCTTCAAAACCTTCCTGTTCTCTAGACCTTCCAAAGTTCAAACCCAGGGTACCAAGGACAGCAAGAGAATAGTCATGCTCTAGCTAAAGGTTAAAGGAAGAGGTGACTGTGGCCCCAAGAAGGAACTAAGAAATCTCTGCACTAAATATACAGAACCTGTTCTCTGTTGCTGTTGTTGTTAGAGCAAAAACAAACAAAAAGACCAATTGGGTGGTGGTAACACATACCTTTAATACCAGCATTTGGGAAGCAAAGGCAGGAGAATCTCTGTGAGTTTGAGGCCAGCCTTGTCTACAGAGTGAGTTCCAGGATAGCCAAGGCTACACAGAGAAACCCTGTCTCAAAAAACCAAAAAGAAGGAGAAGAAGGAGGAGGAGGAGGAGGAGGAGGAGGAGGAGGAGGAGGAGGAGGAGGAGGAGGAGGAGGAGGAGGAAGAAGAAGAAGAAGAAGAAGAAGAAGAAGAAGAAGAAGAAGAAGGAAGAGAGAGAGAGAGAGAGGAGAGAAGAGAGAGAAGAGACGAGAGAGAGGAGAGAGAGAGAGAGAGAGAGAGAGAGAGAGAGAGAGAGAGAGAGAGAGAGAGCCAGGTTGTCAGGGATCTTTCCTTAAAGTCCTGACCAACTGTCATCTCAGACAGGCTTGGAATACCAGCTGTGTGAGTAGGAAACCTCATATCTGAAAACTGCTGACCAACACCCATGAGGTCAAACACAAACCCTATTTACTAGTGTCCATGATTTTGGTGAAGTTTTTCAGAATTCTTAAGTCTATTCTGTTGAAATTACAGAAACATAAAAGCAAAGCAACAGTAAAACCCTTTAAGTCTGGACATGTCCCTAAATTTACTCTGGGTAAATTGCTACCTGATTTACTTGGCTTAATTGTGTGTGTGTGTGTGTGTGTGTGTGTGTGTGTGTGTGCGTCTGTGTGTCTGTGTGTGTGTTGGGGGGTTGTTTTGGTTCTGTTTGTTATGTGTTTGTTTGAGACAGGGTCTCACTGTGTAGCTTTGGCTCTCCTAGACCTATCAAGATGTAGACCAGACTGGTCTCAAACTCACAGAGCTCAGCCCGTTTCTGTGTCCCAAGTGCTGGGGTTAGAGGCATGCACCACCGTGACTGGCAAACTCAGCTTGTTTTTAATAAAATACCATATGAATGTGCAAAGCAAATCAAGTCTACCGTGGTGTTTTGTGTCTGTTCGGGTTCTCCTGAGAACGGAGCCTGAGAAAAGAACATGGCTGGGGAAAGTTTACCTGGGAAGTCATCCCAAGAACAAAAAGTGAGGGAACTGAGACAGAGAAAAGAAAAATAATCATGAAGAAGATGTCTTTGTAGTTCTGGTAAAGACTGATGATTCTCATCTGAACCAAGACAAAGTGAGAAGCTACTGGGAATGGAAGTGTGGACTAATTTGCCAGGTATGTTAGCTCAGTCTTTTGAAAGGTCGGGATCTGGGTTGAGGCTGTGATCATCTAGGTGGGGCTGAGACATTCTGCTGCACATGGGCCATTAACACCCCCAAAGAGCTTTGAATATGGCCACACAAAGTTGTCACTTAGTGAACACTATGAAGTTTTCTGCATGATTTTTTAAAAAAATATTTTAAATTATGTGTATGTGTGTACACGCATGTTTGGGTTTGTTTGTGTGAGAGTATAGTGCCTGTTAAGAAGGCATCAAATCCTCTGGAACTAGAGTTATAGGTGGTTGTGACAACATTGGGTGCTGGGAACTGAACTTAGTTCCTCTACAGAGGGCTATGAACTCTTAACCACAGTATAACATGATACTACAGTTCTCAAGCACGAACCTTGTAGGTGACAACATCCTGTTGCAATATCAAAAGGTTGGCTGTAGCAGGGTGGTGGTGGCACACACCTTTAATCCCAGCACTTCGGAGCCTGAGGCAGGCAGGTGGGTCTCTGTGAGTTCAAGGCCAGCCTAGTCTACAAGAGCTAGTTCCGGGACAGGCCCCAAAGCTATAGAAAAACCCTGTCATAAAAAAAACCAAGTAAATAAATAAAAAATAAAACAAACAAACAAACAAACAAAAAGAGGTTGGCTATACCAAGAGCATCCTTCCTCAAGGCAACTCACTTAAGTAACTGGAAGGTTAATGCTGGCTTTGGGTCCTCAGCAGCCCTCCAAGTGAGCCTCCCCTCTGGGCTTCTTGAGTCTTCATAGCACAGTGGCTGCCTTGCCCCTAAGCCACAGAGTGCAGAATGCTGCTGAACTGTGAGCCAAACTGCTTTCCTCCCATTCAGTTGTTTGCAGGTGCTTTGTCCCATTAATGACAAAGAACCGACACATTTTCATTTCTCTGGCCTTTAGCTGGCCCTTTGGAAGCCCCATCAATATCCTGCTGATGTCTTTGATCTTATTCCTGTTCTTTGGAGTTCACTGTATAGATAAATTCTTTTTACTTTCTGTCCCCAAAGCTGCTAAAATCTTCCTTCCCATGGTATTTTAATGTATATAGTCGTTGTTATGGTTTTGGTCCCTGTCCCTTTAAGAGACAAGCCACGCCTACTCCCTCCCCCTTCCGCTGAGGCAGGCTGATCTTCAGCTTCCGGCCTGAGCTCACTCTCTTTTCCATCTTCCTCTCAGAGAGGCAGTTTCGCTTCTGCCTCTCTCCCCACTTCTCAGCTTCTCCTCCCTCTCCCTCTCCCCCTCTCACTCCCCCCTCCCCCTCTTTCCTTCTCTCCCTCTCTCCCTCTCTCCTTTAATAAAGCTTTATGTCTATTTTCTGGGTCTGTGCCGTTAACCCACCGCCGTACCACCTGTTCACCCGCGCCCTGGTCACAAGTGTTCCTGGAGTCTCCGTGCAGCTACACCAGCCTGGGCTGGCAGCTACGCACAGCTGCCCAGCTATGATTTTTAAGAACAATGGTGTGTCTGAATGAACTCAGCATTATTGGTAAAAGAAGATATTGCCATTTTAACACTGTGCCTTCTGATATGTGAACATGGTATACATTTTAACCTCTTCCAGCAATTTCTGTACTCCCTCTACTGAGTTTATTTCTGTGTATTTTATCTACTTGGTGCTATGATAAATAGAACGATTCATTAAATTCAACTTTCATATTTTCCTTATGTTTAGAAATGCAACTGCCTTTTGCACATTGATTTTTCTATTCTTGAACATGGTAAACTTGTTGCTTAGATTTTAGGCATTTGCAATGAATCTGAAGTGAGCAACTTGAGAGGATATATTTCTTAAAAATTTTTATATGCAAAATCATGTCATCTGTGAAAGAAGTAATTTTATTTATATCTTTCCAATATGGATGTTTCTTTGTTTCTAATTCTTGCATAATTCCCTGATCAGAAAAACGTTAAATATGAAGTCAAACAGAAGTGTTAAGTGTACTTATGATCCGAGGAGGAGTCAAACAGAAGTGGTAAGTGTACTTAGGATCCGAGGAGGAACCATTTAGCCTTTCATCACGGAGTATACTTGGTTTGTAAGTTATATCAGGCTTGAAAATCTCCCCTCTACTTCTAGTTGGTTGAATATTTTTTTGAGACAGGGTTTCCCTGTAGTTTCTAGAGCCTGTCCTGGAACTAGCTCTTGTAGACCAGGCTGGCCTCGAACTCAGAGATCCGCCTCCCTCTGACTCCCAAGTGCTGGGATTAAAGGCATGCGCCACGGCTGCCCGGCTTGAATATTT
Organism: Arvicola amphibius; assembly: GCF_903992535.2. NCBI lineage: Eukaryota > Metazoa > Chordata > Mammalia > Rodentia > Cricetidae > Arvicola > Arvicola amphibius. Next base: position 162,789,995 of record NC_052047.1, on the reverse strand, counting down.
TTTTATTATGCAACAGTATTGAATTTTCTCAGTGCTTCTTTTTTCTCCTTTTAAAAAGATTTGTTGTTTAGTTTTGATTTTTTTTATTTTGAGAGATGGTTTTGTGTAACTAGACTGGCATTAAACTTAGTATGTTGTTGAGGTTACCCTTGAACTCTTGATCCTCTTGCCTCCACTACCTAAGGACTGAGATTGCAGGTGTGTGTCATCTTCCCCTCCCCAGCTGTCTTTCTGTATCTATTGAAATAATCATGTACTTTTTTTGCCAACTTTATCAACTTTCTGTATTATGTGATTGACTTATGTTCAACCAATCAGCATTCATGGAAAGAATCCCACTTAGTTAAAGTGTATAATTGTTTGTACACATATCACTGATTTAGCTTTATTGAATAAATACGTTCACCTATAAATGGGTGAGTTTTTAGAAGCAAAGGACTGCACTCTTATTTCTACCCTGTGAAAAGCTAAAGGTTAAGCTGAAATGGAAACATGGGTTGGAATCCAACGAAAAGGCTGAGGTTCTTACTTTTCTCTTTCCTACATGAGGGAACCTGCACAGTTGTATTATGAGATGGGCTCTGTTTCTTCATGTATGTAATGGAGCCCAGCCCAGGGGCAAGGCCAATGCTCTTGGGGTCACAATCCAGCCACGGCAAACTACAAGTCTCTAAGACATCACATGTCTTAGATTCAGATTTTAAGAGAATATTTTTACATGTTATTCCACACCTCACTTAATGTCTCTGAGGTTATTTGGAAGCAAAAGAGAAATGGATTAGTTGAGCACAGCATGATCACACAAAGCCTACTTTGCGAAGCACAGAGAAGTAAACAATTCTCTTTCAGGGAGTTAGAACAAAGCTTAAAGATAGGTTTGAGCTGAGTTCTGAGAGATGAATAGGAATTTCTCAGTTATAGATAGCAGGATATCTATAATCTGTATATAATTATGTGTACACACATATGTACATATAACACGTGTGATTTCTTTTCAAAATTTTAAGAGGCAAACTTTTTACTTGCTTTTATAGTGCCCTCACAAGTAATTTTCAAGAGTGAGTATGTGATTGAGGTAAGTTTAAATAGGCAACAAGACCTGCAGTTCATGGAACTGAACATTATAAAGTTTTGCCAGTGGGTTTCCAATTAGACTACCAATTCCTTTGGAATGTGCCATCACTACTGTCATGACACCAGTATTCCAGCAGAGGACACAATTTTTAATTATTTTTCTTCATAAGGTTTAACATCCTCTTCCATAGACTTTAAGTTTTAGTGTATTTACCATAATGCGCTTGGGTGTTTAAATAGGAAGGGCAGAAAATAAAGTTTATCCATAAATCATAAATTATTGAAGGAACACTTTTCTACAGAGTGAGCATAGGCAGCCATAGGCAGTTAGCTGTCAAGTGCCATTGTCAGGATTTTTGTTCAAGCATGAACAATATTAGGGTGAAGATGAGGCAGTTACTTAGAAAACCTAAGCAAAAAACAGTGTCTTTTTCTTTAAATATTACATTCAACTAGAGATTTCTTTGGCTTAATTTGAATCGTTAGGGCTTTATTGTTTGTTTTTGCCTTTGTCTTTACATTTAAATACCATTGTGTAGATAAGCAACAAGTAAGCAATGACTTGAATATCTACAGCCATGAATATCTTGGTGGAGTTTATGGATCAGATATGGACTCAGGAGACCCACCTTTGATTTTTATCTTTCCCATATTACTGGTGTTCAGTTACTCTCTTTAACCAGGTCTTAATTTGTCAAGCCCACATTAGAATCACTTGCCTACTTCATAAGACCTGTTGTCTAATCATAGAAGAGAGTGCATCTAAATCTGCTTTTAAAAGAATTAAGTTGGGGTTAGAAACGTAACTAGAGTAGCTGAGAGCTCTTATTGTGTTTGCATAGGACCTGGGTTTGGTCCCCAGTACCCACCTTGTGGCTAACAACTGTAACTCTAGTTACAGGGACTTTGATGCCCACTTCTGGTCTCTAAGGACACCACATACACATTGTACATAGACATACATGCAGGCAAAACACTCATATGCATGAAATAAAAATAAATCTTTAAATAACTGGATTCACGTAAATTACTTTGAGGTTAAGAAACTGTCTTGCATCTGTTCTCCTGCCTGCAGGCAGGGGATCTGATGGTTACTTTTGATTGACAAGTTGACTGGATTAATATTTAGGTGACTCGTGAAGCACACATCTGGGAGAGTGTGAGATGTGTTTTCAGTGAGGATTTTAGTGTAAGGACTCTGATCCTGGATGAAGTCAGAACATGATGCTAACATAGACAGCCATGAAAGTTAGGAGGTAGGGCCTACCTGAAGGAAGGCGCTAACTGTGGCTATGTCCTTGGGGACTCTAGGTAGCCTGGACTTCTCTGTTGTTCTTCTGGCTTCCCAGAGGCACCATGATATGCAGCACTGTGCTCTGTCACGTGTGTCCACCAGCTTGGGCTGACACATCTCAAACTAGAAGCTAAAATAAATCTTCTCTTCCTAATCCAGATCTTGAGTCAGGAAGACACACCTCTAATCTGGGTCACACCTTCACCTGGAAGCCTAGATAAGGACAGAGAAGAGGGGAGCTTTTGCTCTTTGCTTACTTGCCTCCTCCTTGATAGCAAGATCATTCCTTTACCGGCCTTAGAACCTTCTTCTTTGTGATTGCAGCATATACTGGATATCAGTTGAGATACCCAGCCTTGTAGAGTGACCAACTACTGATTCTCTTTTTTAAAAATTTATTTATTTATTTATTTTACATCCCAGCCAGTTTCTCCTCCCTCCTCTCCTCCTAGTCCTTTCCCTGCCCCTCTTTCAGTTCCATTGCCTACCCCCCATCTGCTCCTCCTCCCTTTCTGTTCAGGTTAGGGCAGGTCTCCAATGGATATCAACAAAACATGACATATCAAGTTGCTAAAGGCTAAGCACCCCCCCCCACCCATGTATTAAGGCCGGGCATTGCAACCCAGTACAAGCAGTAGCATTCCAAAAGCGAGTAAAAGAGTCAGAGACAGCCCATGCTCCCACTGTTAGGAGTCCCATAGAGGACCAAGCTACACAACTCTAATGTATATGCAGAGGCCTAGGTCAGTCCCATGCAGACTCCCTGGTTGTTGATTCAGTCTCTGTGAACTCCTGTGAGCCTAGGTTAAAAATCAAGCCTTTTTTAAAAAATGATTTATTTTATTTTTTATGCGCATTGATGGTCTGCCTGCATATATGTCTGTATGAGGGGGTCAGACCCCCCATAACTGGAGTTACAGAAAGTTAGAGCTGGTATGTGGGTGCTGGGAGTTGGACTTAAGTCTTCTGGAAAAGCAGCCAGTGCCCTTAACTACTGAGTCATCTTTCCAGTCCTTAACACTGATTCTTGAACCTCCTGTTGGTAGACAGCCATTGTTGAACTGCTGGACCACAGCCTGTAAGTCATTCTAGTAAATCCCCTTTCTACGTATATATACTGCATTCTCTACATTTTGCTATTCTATCTCTAGAGTAACAGTAACCCTGACAAACACAGCCACTATAACTCAGAGATAAGACCCTGTTGCTGAAGACACAACACACCTTGGTTTCAGGACATAGAAATCAAGCTGGAACCAACCAGCAAGCTTCTTCTCTTCTAGAGAGCTCTCATAGTGCTGGAAAAGTGCTATGTAGGCTGGGGCGGAGGGGGTGGCACGGTGGTGAGGGAGAAAAGCCATCAATGGTGTTACAGTACTGGACCCTGTGTACCACAATACAAGCAATATATACCTATAGGTGCACAGTAGCATGAAGGTTATGGGGACAACCAATTACTTTCTGATAGAATCTTAGGTGTGTTCTACAGGAGGGAATTCATGCCTAGTACTGTAAACTTTGTCCAAAACTCATGATTCAAGATGTTAGAAGCCCTAGGGGAGAACCTAAAAATGTCATTTTATTAAATAGAAATGTTATCAAACTGTGATCTAAATATTTTTTATACCCACAAATTAGCACTGTTTTCACCCTTGGTAAGTGGTTAACACAGAGACTTACAACTGGTTAAAGCGCTGAGAATAAGTGGCTTTTGAGCACTCAGCCCTAAATGGTCTATCAGAGGGCAGGAATTTGGATCCCTTCACCCCTATCTGGCCACTCACAAATGTCTAAATCTCTAGCTCAAAGGGATTCCAACATTCCCTCTTCCAACCCCCATGTACATCTACAAACACACATGTGCATATGCATGCATACACATACATACATACATAACTATTGTAATGGTTTAGATACAACGGCACAGTTCCCCGAGGGGCAGCAGCGGGCCACGAGGGGCAGCCGGGTCCCACCACCTAAGGATCCTACTAGGAGCTGCAGTGGGTAAGAGATGGATAGATGCCATGCAAAGAAAGTGGGTATAGTTTATTTAGTGGGTTATAAAAGGGAAGGGGAAAGGGGAGAGGGAGAGAAAAAGGGTGGGAGAAGAGGTAGCAGCCACCTCTTCCAAAGAGAGACTGGACAGGGTGGTGGAGGAAAGGAAAAGGGAAGGGGGAGGGAGAAGGAGAGAGCAGAAGTTACCGAGAGAGAGAGAGAGAGAGAGAGAGAGAGAGAGAGAGAGAGAGAGAGAGAGAGAGAGAGAGAGAGAGAGAGAGAGAGAGAGAGAGAGTTTGCAAGATGGAGGAGGCAGGATGTCCATCATAACCCCCCCCCTTGGAAGGGAAGGGGTTGGGAGAGGATGGGACTTGTCTCTTAAAGGACTGGGTACCCAGGTGACAGACCAGGCCAGCAGATCATAACAACTATGATAAGATAAATATTAAAATAATACATGTAATTTAAAATACTTTAAAAGAGGGATACAAGACTAGGAGTTTCTTCCAGGTATTCTAAATGAAGGCTTTGTTTAGATATATGAACTTTTAACACTGATTCTGACTTAATGCCTATTTAAAGTAAAAGATACTAATAAAAGACAAGGTAGCAGATAAAGATTTGAAAGCAAAGAGAGCACTGATCACCTACTGAAATATGGTATCGTGCAAGTAAACACATGCAGAAAGCTTTAAGGCCAGCTCAGGAATAAAGGACAAGAAGCACACAGTGGAGCTTTAGAATGTTAGACACAATTGTACAGGAGCCTGCTCTGTGGGAGGAGGGTTGTGCCTTCAGGACAGAGTTCCTGTGTTTGTAGACCTTGGGGACTGTGATTCATCTTCTGACATCTGCTGATGACCTCAGGGCAATGCCAAAGTGAACACTGATCTGCCGATGACCATGGGGGTCAATGCCAAAGTGGACACTGGTGGGTCTCCCGGTCCATGCAGGGAAGAAATGAGGTTGTGACAAAGAAGGTAAAGAAATGAGGAGAACAGAAGCCTTGCGCATGTGCGCGCAGAGCACAGAAGGTTCCACCCTGGGTTAAGAGAAGATGAACTGAGCATTTCTGCATCTCTGTCCTTTTGCTTTCATTCAAATTCTCGATCTAGACCTGCTGCAGGCACTGATAGTTCCCAGGAAACGAAGCTAAAAGGACTCTACATATCTTAAATCAAGTAGTTATAACCCCCAAATACTTCTAAGTCTTGTCTCCGTATTTATAATTTGCCCACAAAGCAAACTGATAAAACTGTACACTGACCCTCATCCTTTCTAGTCACCCCGTGCCTCGGGTTTGCATTTGGAATACAGACTCTCTGCTTCACACTGGAACACAGTGGCATGCGGGGAGATGCCCATCCACAATCATTTTGTCTTGAATGAGTCTTAACGTACTTTATGTGAGTGATCTGGATGCTTGAGCCTGCCTCTCTGAACTCAGTCAACCTCACGCGGACTGCCCGTCTTTGGTTACCAAACACTGGAGATTTCCTACCAGCAATACAGTCTTCCCCAAAGGTCAGCTATGGAGGAAAAAGGCTGAAGAAATCCCCCCAAATCATTTCAGAATATTTGAAGAAGTTATGAAGACTCCTGAATTCCAGAGGGGACAGTCAAAAGGAATGCCCGTGGATCCCCAGCTCCATAGAAAGAGATGTGTCTTGGGACCCAAGGCAGAAGCTTTATGTTATTAGTGCCAAGGTAGGGCTCTTCCTTCCACTTGTGCCCTGGTCCCCACTTAATGTCCTAATCATGCAGAACACAGAGAATGTCAAAGAGCCTTGGAGGTAGGAGCCGATGTGCTGGGTTCCAACAGGAGCTGCCACAGATGTGCTATCCCGTTGTTTACAGATGTGCTATTCCCTTGTTTCAGGTAGACTGTTCTTAAAAAGCACTTGTTCAATAAAATCCGACTCCTAGCTTGCTGTGCAGCCTAATACAGCGGCTTTTTATTGTCTTTAAAAATTCGGTAGCATGTTTAAGGTCAAGAACCATTTAGTTTTGCTGTATTCTCAACCATGATGGCCGGCTTCCATTCCCTTGGCTCTTTTTGAAACCTTTGGACTTGCTTAGTCATTGGGTTAGTGCAAAATTAATTGCAACCACGCCTTTGGTTGTTTTAGTAATATGCAACTTGTCATTTTTAGACACTTTCAGGTTATAATTATGCAAAACACATTGAGAAACAGTAGTGCATTTATTCTCCCCAGGGACTTATTCTTTAAGCTGCTTAGAACAAAATTTTGGCAAGTGTGTTAAGATTTCTGTCAGCCCCTGGGCAGCCTGATGTGGCCTGGCTCGGCTAGGGCTCCATGCCATTAAAATCTTACTGCTTTCAAATGTGCCCTGAAGTTAAAGGCATTATGGAGTTTTGCAAAAAATCAGTTTTGTCTTAAATGTATCTTCCAACACATGTGTTCAGGGTCAGTTTAAATTACTAATATGAACCATCTTGTTACTTCTTCTTATTTGGTAGTTTTCTTGTTCATACCTGATTTCTGACATTCCTTCAATATATGCCTAATTTTTAACCGTGAAACATTTTCAAGTTTTCTATGTTACATTCTTTTGTGTGGTTCTGACCAAATGCTTGAGAGAATACCTTAAGGTAAGAAATATTCATAATGACTCATGATTTCAAACTGTCAGGTCACGTGGTCTCATGTCCTTGAGTAACAGCACACTGACAGGGGCAATGGAAGAGGTAACTGCTAACTCATGGTGGACAGGAAGAGAGGAGAGGGACACAGGAAGGAGCCAGGACATAACCCCAAGGACCTGTCACCAGTGACCTATTTCCTTCAGCTAGACCCCACCTATAGTAAAGTTCTACCTCCCCACATAGCATCACCATTTGGGGCCATATGCTTTAACACACAAGCCTTTGGGGACATTTGCTACTCAAACCTGGATATCCCCTACAGTGTAGCTATGATGCCCATCTCTGTGAAGCCTTCCTTCATTGACCACCCTGGCTCACTATGAGCTGTCCCTCTTGATCTTCAGAACTGGCAATGGATTTCAGTCTCATTGTTTATTTGCATTTGGTGACTTGTCATTTTACTTCCTTTTTCATATATGTGCATCCGGTTTTCCCAATGAAGTTACACACTCTCTAAAAAGCTGGGTGAGGCATCATGAGTGTTTCGGGAGGCTGACATGGGAGCGCTTTAGCCCAGGAGTCTGAGGCTGACCTACGCAGTGTGCTGACTGTAAAGTCTTGAAGGAAAATATCACTTCTTATACATTTTTGTTCTCACTCCGCCTACCGACATACATTTAACATCTATATAAAATCCACTGACTAATTGGTCGTGACTAATAAATATCAGTCACTGAGCGCGGTGTTAGGAACACAGTGTGTGGGTTCAGAATGGCCATAATCTCTCCAGGGAGGCCTAATAATCAGGAGATCCTACAGTACAAACTTGACTATTTCTCTACCCATGATGTATAAACCAGAAAGTATGTCCCTTGTGGAACCATTTGAGAACAGGGAACATTCTGAAGGAAAAAACAAAACAACAACATCACCAACAAAAAACCTGAAACAAGTTAGAATTTAAGAAAATGTTAGACAAAATAACAAATTCTTTTATAAGTGTTATTGATTTGACTCATTCATGCCTACAAGGGAAAAACTACTATTATATGTTTTCTATAGTATAGGTAGACTGAGATTTAAGATATTTGCTCGAAGTCCATGGACCAGGGTTTATCCTCAGGCAATAACTGCAGAATCTGGCTGCCTACAGGACTAAGTGCTTTAGAAGGTAGTGTCAGAAATTAGTGACGTTGTCCCCTTCAAATTTCCCAATGAACACATCAAGAAGTGTGAAGGTCTGCAAGGAAATGAATCTTCTGGGGTGAAACTGGTGTCCAGATTTGATGACACAGATGAACGACATTGGCGGGAGTGTTGTTAGAAGTCGGTGATCTATTCAGCTGAATACATATGAATTCCGACTCCATGGTGGTTTGGGGGATCCCACAATCTAGCCATAGCACTTCAAATTTGGCTCAAATTGGTCTTACTCTTACCATTGGGATTAGCAGGCCTGGTGACTAAATATAACACAATGAGCTTGGCTGGGTTTCAGTCCAAGCTGCAAAGAGTGCCACCCCATCTTGGTGTCCCAGGATGGCATGGATGCCATCCTGGACACGAACCTCTGTATACTTTCTAGAGACCCGGATATGTGTGGAACTAAGGAAGAACCCCCAAAACGGCTTCCTGTCAGGGCAGAGTGGAAAAACTGGAAGGCCCTGAGGCCTTGGAGCTTTCCCATTGACATTCAGTTCTGCGTTCAGCAGTTGTCTGTAAGGAAGTAGAACCTGGTTTCCTGCAAGGAACTAGAACCTGGTTTCCTGCCTCTCTCCCCTCCCCCGGTCATTTGTTAATGTTCCAACTCGTTGAATCCCAGGTTTGGGAGATAGGGCCTTGGCAGACCTGTTTAAGTGAGGCTGTTGTGGTTGGGCCTGATCCAGTAGTGTTACTCATCTCTGAGTTTGGGTGCCTGCCATGAGGCAATCAATGTACAAAGGTAGTGGGATGTACGGCAGAGGCTGACTCCTCATGTCAGAAAGCAAGAGTCTGGGCATGAGGTATGTCCTTTAAGGTCACTACAGTGACCCGCTTCCTCCAGCTAGGCTACACCTCCTAACGGTTTCATAGTCTCCTAAAAACAGCACAACCAGATGACTTCTTAAAAGTGTTTTTAAATAATCCTAAGTAACTGCTGGCCCATGTCATAAAATGGTATGAAAGGGATGTTTAGTAAGGCCTAAGGAAGCCAAAAGTTCTGGGCTGCCCACCCCCTAGGCACATAGAAGCGGGGTGAATGGCAAAGGCAAAGACGTGGGGCAGCAAGAGGAAACAGGGTCCTTCACCCCTGTCAGTTCAAAGACCTTGTCCTCACCCTTGTGTCCCCCAGGTTCTTATCAAGTTGGTATAGCTGTTCTTTCAAGGCAAAGTTTTTTGTATCCACCACTGAACAAATGAGTATACAAACAAATGAATTCAGCCCTGCAATGAGAATAAAAATGTTCTTTGCCTTTCAAATCCTAGATTCATCAAAATTCAAAGATGTCTTTGTTTGCTTCATGTTTCAATGAACCAAGTAAGACAGAAAGTCAGGGAAAGCAAAGATTAGGTGGAAGAAGGTATAGGCCCAAGGAGAATCAGAATGTAGAAGTGTGTGTGTGTGTGTGTGTGTGTGTGTGTGTGTGCTAATGAAAACGTGTCTCACTGTCATAGACATCATGGAGTCAGCTCACCCCACTGCCTCAGGTGAGGCTGCAATGCCCGGGTCTCAGGAAGGTGTTCTCTTGCTGCCTGCAGACTTAAAGATGCTGGAGCTCAGAGGAAAAATAAACACTGGTAGCCACAGACAGAAGCAATACAAGACTCGTCTATACCAAGCGGGCTATGATTTTTACAGTCATCTTCAGAGTTATCCCGTTGTTTTAATTGTGCTTAAAAATAACTATTCAAAATAAACGATGCAATGATTATTCCTCTCCATCCCCCCAAAAGTGACGACTACAGTTATAAACAATGTAAAACCAAGCGAGACCTCCTCAAAATTCTCAGGCATGCCTCTGGAAGCAAGACTTCACGACCCTTTACTATGAACCTTAAAAAAAACAATACTGAGTGATTTAGATTTCGGTAAAGTATTACAGGATAAAGGGATGCATTCTTTCACTCTCTGTCGCTTAGCGTAATTACAAATGTTATACCAATTTGGAGATGGGAGAGATGGCTCGGTGGTTAAGAGCACTGGCTGCTCTTCCAGAGGACCTGAGTTGTATTCTCAGCACCCATATGCTGGCTCATAGCCATCTGTAACTTCATTAGCATGCTTACTGGTGTTGTCTTGTTTAGACAGCCATGTTGGGGGGACGTCATGGGTGTAGACAGCCATGTTGGGGGGACGTCATGGGTGTAGACAGCCATGTTGGGGGGACGTCATGGGTGTAGCTTCTCTGCACTTTCATCGGTTAGTTTTATGAACTGTCTTTATCTGTTGCAACGAGAAGTTCCTTTGATGAGAAGTGAGAACTCCACTGGTCTGTGGGTTCAAGGATAAATATTTAGAACATAGTTAGGGGCTGTGCTGGTTTAGTACAGTAGCAGTTGTAAGTCCTCCTCCAAGATTCATGACTTCCCTGGCCCTGGTAGTTGGTTTCTGGTTTTGTGCGTGGTTTGCCTTTGGTGAGTGGGCCTTAAGTTGGTCAGATCCGCTGGTTACCTCCAGTGTTTTTGTGCCACTACTGTACCCTTAGAGCTATAACTGCTCATTGCTGTGGATCATAGGCGCTGTGGAATTGTTGGTTGTGTCTCTCCTTTGAAAGATTGCATAGCACCTTCCAGCACCACGAAAGGTAGTCCTTTAGCAGGAAGTTTTCAGGGCAGTTTCTGCTCGGGTACCCTGGATCCCATGTCTGAGGTTCACAGTGTCTTTAGCGATTTACCTTCCAAGAAAATCAAGAGCAATATCAATAACCTTTAATATTTTTTGGAGTCTGTTGGACAGCCCTGACCAACAACTAGAAGAGGGTTTCTCATGTCTGGTGTTGAAATGTTTGTACACAATCTATTTTGTGGCACATTGACAGCCTAGATGGGAAATATTCATTTTTGTTATTTTATTTTTTTCAAGATTTTGTCTTTGTTTTTAATTAGGTGTGTTAGTATCCAAGCATACTTTGGCCCTGACCCTTGGGAATCTAGCACCCCTCATCAGTGGGACCTGTGAAGGTCCCAACTCACACCCTATCATAGCAACATGTATATGTGGGGTGCACGCGAGTGCAGTGCCCACAGAGGCCAGAAGAGAATGTTGGATCCTCACTGGAGCTAGAGCTACAGGCAGTTGTGAGCCAACTGACATGGGTGCTGGGAACTGAACTCAGGTCCTCTGCAAAAGCAGTTTGTACTCTTAACCACTGACCCATCTCTCCAGCCCCTGTTACTTTGTTAAAGTTTATCAATTTATTTAGCCCTGTCAGAGACTGAATCCAATGCTTTGTCCATATTAAGCAAATGCTCTACTGCTGAATTCTGTCCTCTGCCTGTTGGTTTTCCTCAGTCCTGGAACTGAGTCCTTTTCAAACATACCTTTTCATTTTCCTTGCAATGAACTCATTAAGTCCTTCATCTGAGAACATCTTAGAGGGCTTTCCGTTACAATGCATGCTTCTATTCAATTTGCAGACAGAAGGTGCCTGTATACTGCCCTCTGCTATTGCAAACACAGCTTTGAATATGAACAATCTCACACTGATTAGAGGTTCTCAGCATTAAGCACATGTCTCGGCTGTAATTCCTACAACACTTTAGCAAATAACAGAATACATTATTCTCTGGCACGTCCAGTCCTTTCGTGTCACGAAGTTGAAGTTTCTTCTCCTCACATGACAAACAAGCCAAATGCATGCTATAATCAAGGGAGCAGGCTATGATTAAATTTGCATAGTGCTGCCTTCAAACTTTCTGCAAACCCCATAGAGGTAATGAGACAGAAATATGGCAAAGTATCTTTTTCTGAAGATGAGAAATTTTCTAATTAACTGAGAGTCTTTGATGTTCCTAATTTTTAGGTGATTAGGAATTAGATTGTCACAGGTGCCAACACTGTCTTTCTCAAATTATTATTGTCACTTGCTTCTGCAACATGAAGATCACATTTCTGAGAATCTGGTCTTTGAAATGTGGTGGGGACCATTCTGTTCATCGGTCCATTCAGCAATAATGCACAGAGGCCCTTGCTGTCAATCTGCCAGCAACATGTTTCAGCTATGCTTGCAAAGTCTATGGGTTCCACATCATTTCAGTGAGACCCTGAAGAAATTCTACCAAAAGAATGAAAGGGAGATCTTATTTTCATTTATTTTCTTCCCTATTGGGAAGAAAAGGAAAAAAAAAAATCAGCCCAACTGAAATCTGCCTTCAGAATTCTGAGGTTCTTGGACGACAATGGTACTATTCCCTTTGTGCGACTCCACAAGCTTGATGATATCTTCTTCATTTACAGGGGTTCTAACGGCAAATGGCAGGGGACAGCAGCCTTCACAAGTCAAGTATTTCAGCCATGAGATGCACCATTATACCAGTGAGTTAGAAACACACAGGCCATTCTGGTGACATTTGACTGTTCTGTGTGACTGTAAACCCAAACACCGTGACTCTCATTAGTCGCTCTAGCAAAGTAGTGCTACTGTCTGGCTGTAATGTGCCCCCCCCCCCCCACCTGCTGTGTCAATTACAGATGAATTAATAATTGGACAACACTCAGAGAAAATTCCTCCTCAAAGGAGACTCACCCCAACCTAGTCCTACCATGACCAAGAAAACAATGCAAAATCAGTATAACTGGGCGTCATCAAATTAACTGATTCCAAAACCTGAAATAGTATCAGGTGCTGTGAGTAAGGTTCACGGTATCACTTAGAGCCTCCCTTTGGAGTGAGATTTATTAATTCTTCTCTTTCTGAAAAGGATGTTAGCTGACAGTCCTCAGAGCTGGCCCAAGCAAATTCACACCCCAGCCTGGGCCATCAGCATCCAGTGATTGGTTCACAAGCCCACATCTCCTCCTTGCTTCCTGTGGAACCCTGCCAGGCCTGGTTTGTATATAGCTGTTCTGGTCGGTCTACTTACTTTCCTCTGCTCATGCATGTCTGCATCCTGAGAACACTCTTAAATGCATGGTTTGAATACCGATTTCCATCTCAGAATCTGTTTCCCAGTAAGCCCAAACTGATATCTGACTTCTCCTTCTCTATAGGTTCTACATACCGTTGCTCTCCTGCAGTTGCAATTAGACAGAGGAGAAAGGAGAGCTGTGTGTGTTTTTTTTCCTCATGTAATTTCTAAAGGCCTATAGACACTACCTATGTAACAGTCCATGTCTCACAGACAGACAAATGCAGTAGGATGAACAAATAGTAACCAAATGGAGAAATTTCCAAGTTAGGGTAGAACAGTTGTGTGCGTAGAGTGCACACATTTTTTGCATTTAGTGGTCAGTGTCTTATTTGGGACTCATGGGTAACCTCGGAGAATGGCAACTGATTTAAGCTGCCAGAGGCCTAGTATTATGCACAGATGCTGAGACAGAACTGTCAGGTGCATTCATCCGGCTTTCACGTAGGTGAAGCTGGAAAGCCAACTTCACACATCAGTAAGGTGGAAGTTTTTATGATTGAAATTCCTTCTTATAAGATATGCTTGAAAATAAGACTGGTATATTATTATGTTTTATTTTTCTTATATAGATACTTATTTGTGTATTTTGCTCATTTGAGAAAGGGACTTACTAGTTCTGGGTTTATGCAGCCCAGGCTGGCCTTGAAGACAGGATCCTTTTGTCTTAGCATCCCTTCATATTGGGATTAAAGCATGCCAACATGCACCATACCTTGCATGATGAGTTGAGGTTTTGGGTGTTATTGTCTTTTGTTTGTACTAAGAATTGAACACAGGGCCTTGCACAAGCTGTTGTGAATGCTTTATACTGCTAGGTTGTTCCTTTTTAAATGGCTACATTTTAAAATATGGTATCTTTTATCTATTCTTGAACAGTTTAATTTATGTAAACAATATATCTTGATCACATGTACCCTTACTACCCCCAAAATTTTGTCATCAGACATAGTCCCTTTACATTGCCTCAGCTGGCTTTGAACTCACAATGTAGCCCAGGCAGACCTTCAACTAACCGTTTTCCTTCCTCAGGAACTGGGATTCCAGGCATGTGTCACCATGCCTGACTTCTTTTAGTTCTTGTTAAAACTGATGGAGAAAGTCTGTACTAGATAATAATGTTATTGTCAAACAGACTGAGAATAATGAAAGCCGTGCTGCCCCCCTTAGTTCGAAAGGAGGTGCTCAGATCCCCACCTCACTGCTTGTGGAGTCGCTTGGCATTGCTCAACGGTCTGTGTTCCCAGGGGCCTTGCATGACCAAGGCCAACTCCTGGCCCAATCTCCTGAAACAATGAAGTCTTAAAGTTTCCTCAGGAATCCCAGACCCATGTAATAATGAATGCATATTTCATAGTTAGTATGCATGTTTATGGTCTTTAGTTTCATCTTTTCTGTAAAACTTAACAGTGAGACAGGAAAAGAGAAAACTGTGGGTTTTGCCAAACTGTAAATAAATTTATTTTGCTCTGCCAATGTGTTTCCTTACATTTTGTGGGGAAACTGAGGTGAGTATGTGGAATCAAGCACCTGGTTGCTGTCTTGCTTGCTAAATGTGTTGAATTTCAAGATTGTCACGGTCACCTCCTCCTATTCCATTTATTCCTTGCCCTGCCAGGGCTCTGTAGAACTTGCTACTCCTTCCTCCCTTCTCCCCCACCCTTCTCTCTTCCTCCATTCCTACCTATAAATATTCTCTCTTCCTCCTTCCTTCTCTCCCTTCCCCTCAGTCTCTCTCTCTCTCTCTCTCTCTCTCTCTCTCTCTCTCTCTCTCTCTCTGCATTCTTACAATAGCCACATAGATGACTACAGAGTTTTGTGGAGGTGAAAGATTTTTATATTCAACACAAAACACAACAAATACAATATTTTTCATTCTTGTCTGAAGAGCAAACTTTCAATCCTTTCCTTCAGCAATTCAATTACAGCTCTTGCTACTCCTCCTCCTACCTCCTCCTTCCTCCTCCTCTTCTTCCTCCTCCTCTCCTTCCTCCTCCTCTCCTTCCTCCTCTTCTTTTCTTCTCCTCCTTCTCTTCACCTTTCTCTTTTGAAAGGAGGTCTTACTATGCAGCCCCTGCTGGCCTGGAACTGACCAGGCTGACCTAGATGTTACTGAGATACACCTGCCTCTGCAGTGCTGAGATTAAAAGTATATGCCATCACACTCAACTTGCCTACTTTCTTTTAAGAGGAGAAAAGAAGGAAAAGGAGGGGAAGATGAAAAAGAAAAGGAAGAAAAGGAGGAGGAGGAAAAAAGAAGAGGAGGAGGAAGAAGGAGGAGGAAGAAGAGGAGGAAGAGAAGAAACACCCTATTTTCTCATAGAGAATAAATTTGAATTTGTTCTTTGAGATACTTACTCATCAGGTCAGGTCATCTGGACTGCTAGTGACAGAAACCCCATTCAAATCAGCCTGCTGAAGATACTCTATTGAGCAGTGTAAAGTAAGAGCTGAGAGGAGAGATCCTGTTTCAGGTGTGGGTGGACAGGGGAGCTTAGTGCCAGATCAGCTTTCATTCTCCGGGTCTGTTGGCTCTCTTCTCCCTGATCCTGCCTCCCTCTCATATGACTGTTGCTCACTGTAGCAAGATGTTTTCGCTAAGTCTCCCGTCTTCCAGCGTTCAACACCCACACCAATCCAAAGGGT